>NW_009716037.1:0-21938 GCF_000703405.1 Apaloderma vittatum
TATATATATAAAGTACTTGTGCCAGTTTCATAGGCACTCGAGTCAGTCTAGCCATTCTGTTTGCTTAAAATCATGTAGGTCCACATATTTTTTAGCTTTCTATGGGTCCCAAATGAAAAATAATGAGTTCACCTACCCTAACAGTAAAAGCCTTAACATTTTTGTCTGGATTTGGTAGTGGAATGTGCTCCCATAAGCACAGCTGTGCCTGAAATGCATATGCATGTGACAGTGTTACAGTGCTTGTTGGTGCCAGCCAAGGTTGTCTTGTGCATTGCTGTTACAAGACATTCATAAAAAAAAAATCTGCACTAGTGTTCATTGCTGAAACACAGGAGACTTCTTTTTACCAGTACCAAAAGCAAAATTTTGCTTTGAAACAGGCTCTGGGCTTTAGTATGTTTCTGAAAGCTGCAGCTGTATTTTCAAATGCAAATACTTTCTGCAATTTGTGTGAATTTGTTATAGCTGGGAATGTCTTCATACTATTAATACACACAAGTAGAGCCAACGGCTATGTTGCAAATTATACTCAAGAATGTTATTTCAGACGTGCACAGGAATCCTCCACCAGAGATCATTGTGTAGGCATGAGACTCTCACCTCAACAAAAGCCTTGAGGAGGCAGCTCAGTTTTACAATGAACAAATGCAAAGGGCCACATGGAATAATCACTGTTGCCCAGATTGTGAAGCTGTTCTATTGAATCTAATCCCTGCTCGAGGCACAGAAGCCCCTTTGATCACACTCCAGCCCTTTCTTCTGCAACTTGCGCCTGCCCTCACTGAAGCCTTCCCTATTACTACACTCTGTTTCAGCACACAAATAAATTAAAAGATACGATGCCGGAGGCTGAAATTTAAGAATGTGCAATGCAGCCTTCGGTTTTCACCAAACTAGAAATTTTTTATGCTTTGTAAATCACTCTGAACTGTGCCTCCTGGATGCAGCCCTGAGCGACTTCTGTTTTACCTGACTCTATTACTGAAGAAATGAGGACACCTATCCTAGGTGACAAAATGCTACTACCTAAGGCTTCATTGCCAGGTAACTCTACAGCTGAAAAGTCAGGCATAAGATTTCTGCATTTACTTGACATGATAAAATTTTATAATATGCCCTTCATAGAACTGGGATGGAAAACTGTAGGGCAAACGCCAACTTCTTTATAGCTGCAGGGTGTAGAGAAGCCAGTGCTTCCCTTGGGCAACTGCAGAGAGGCAAGGGTCGCCCCTAGAAAATATCAGCAGCCCAAAGCAACACTTCCAGAGCTCAGATTCTTCAGATCTGAGAGGAGAAACTAGGAACAAAACCTGTTTATAGCCCCAGTTTAGCTGGGATGCAGACACAGGTGTTTAGATTTGGGTCACGTGCATCATGTCTTGTGCAGAAAGCAGTTTCTACTAGAAAACGATATAGCAGAGGAAGCTCATCCTAGTCAAAGTTATATTGAAGGGTTTAAGCATATCTGTACAACCGGCTTCACAACTGAAAAGCTGGCCAATGCTCAGTGCCTCTCCGCGGTGCATGTGTGAGAGGGTCCTCTGAGGGGAACAGAAGAATGGGCAGGAAGGGGTGTGGAAAGCTTTCTTATAACTAATTGCTGTTTGCAGCTGCAGATAGACACGTGCTTAATTATCTGCTATATGCATGCAAATTTGGTTTGCTGTCACTAGAGTCCAGATGTTCCCTTCCATTATACTAAGTGCAACAGACAAAATGAAAAAGGTCAGACAGCAAAATAAAAGGGGGCAGGAGTGGCAGCTTTGTGCTGTTTTCCTTCCTGTCATGTGCTCGGCCTGGCCTGACATTTTCCTGAAGTCCCCAATGCAAACAGAGATTTGTGAGTTCATAGGCTGAGCATCTGGTCGAGGAGGAGTTGAAGCCTGAGAAAAATCTGTTCCTCCTATCAGTCCAAATCCAGGAACAATAGAGCTATGTTGATTTATACCGATCATGCACCTGGCTTTTGTTCTGTTTGATGGCATTCAGCGTCTCTTTGGAAGATTTAACCTATTCATTCCATTTTAATGAAATAACAATGATGATCATTACTGGTTTTGTGGTGTCAGTTTTGAATTAAATTTGTTCTGAGTATATACGTCATGTTGATTCAGTTTATCTTTTGTGATAGAAGCAATATACATAGGTTCAGTGATCACATGTCCTCTTAAGCAGCTCAGCAGTGGAAACATTTCCTTCCTTTAAATGGCAATATCAAGTTAGAAGAATCTGACTAAATACAACTTAGTGCAAAGTTTGGGCCTACTCTTCTGCATGCCAGGATAATGAAATTCCAAGAAGAGTTTTCTTTTGTTGGAGCCTGGTAAAGGCATAGTGGGGTGACTGCAGCTACTGCTGATGTTGAGCAGCATGGGGAAGGGCCGGGCCTGGGCGGGCTCTTCAGGCGTTTAGGCTGGCTGGCTCATGGATGGTGCCCTGAGGCCACCCCCCCAGCGCTGCCTTTGCCACTGACACTCATCAGGCAGAACAGTTCTTCTGGGTGGTCTCCTTGCTTCCACCCCTACTGCTGATGCAAGTATCCTTTGTGTATCCATTTATGTATGTTTGCATAGAAGGGGTTATCTCAGGTTCTCTGTAGACTATGTCCTGCCCTTTATTACATAACAGATTTAATCTGCAATAATAATTCTCTATAAACCTTGGCAATATCTTAGAATACATTTTTTATAAACTGTATGTAAGACGTTCTGCATGTTTTAATAAGGTGTGTGAGCCAAAGTCCTATGAAGTGGTTAGATCTTTCCACTTAGCCAGTAAACTTCAGATCCTGCCTACGTGTTTTCTTGGAGAATTGCCCAGAGCACTTCTAGCTTCTTTACTGCTTAGGTTACTGTCCCCTGGGGTACGTTGTTACCTTTGATTTAACTGAGTACAGCAAAGGAAAGTTAGAACTTTATTACTGATTTGACACCTTGCTCTCAGGTAAATTTATGAGCTGAAACCCTTGACTTGGCCAGAGGGATTGGTATCCAGGTGTATTACTGACTCTCTAGGTTTGAAGTATCCAGACAGTAATATCAATCAGAAAGTAATCAGAAGGATCTAGAATTCAGGTTTATGGCAGGTGCGGTTACCTATCAGTCCAAAACCTCTATTAAGTAATATCTCATGCTGATAGATCTTGGATCATTATGTTATTAACACACTCTTAATTAAAACTGTGTATTCAAGAGCTGGATACAGAGCTATTTATTTCCTCATAGTTTTAAATTATTTTGTCATGTCTTCATGCTTCAAGAAAACAGATCTGAACAGTTTTTCCTTGAAATTCGAACAATCTCCTTCCATATTAATTTATAAATTACTGACATTCCTATGAACGTAATTATTCATTCTTGCCAGTGCACAGTCCTCCCGTGACGAGAATCTTAGACATAGCCTCCTGCACAATAGAGAAATCTGTAGCTGTTCCCAGTTTAAATATAACTGAAGAGACAAAAGATCATGATACTAACTATCTGTCTTTTTATTCTGTGTAATGATGCAGCAGTGCTCAATCTTTTATCAACCAGCAGGTGACATCTTAACAAAGAAATGGCATCTCACGGAACATTTCACATATGCTTCGTGTTTGAAACAACCTGTAGGAAATACTAATTGGCTGAGGTGCAAAGTAATGATAGGAGTGTTTAAAAAAAATCCTATATAGTTTGAATGGTATCAGCTGCAACCCAGGAGACACAGAATTATCTGAACAGGTCGTAGTTTGGTTTCATTGCTGTAGAGGATCTCCAAAATTGACAGAACATAAAGACTCATTGGTTATTTTGCTTGCAATTCTTTATATTCAGAGGATACTTCATTGCAGCTCTGGCAATGCAGCAGCCTCCTGCACTTTTGAGATGTCCAGGCCAGCTGTACAAGGGAGGTTTATGTTTATGCCTTGCAGTCTTAATGCCTTCAGTGACACTAAAACATTGTACTATGGCACTTTTCCCCTACTACATAAAGTAGTTTCTTCTGCCAGGGACATCCATTTAATGTATTTTTAGAAAATACAGACAGATTTACAGAAGATCGGACCATTGTCCTCTGAAATTTCCTTACATCATTAGAGAGGAAAAGTTTTTTTTAGATGAGGAAACCACAAAGAGAATGATGAGAGCTCATTACAAAACCATAATGTATTTGTAAGTGTTTTCAGTACGACCACATTTTATGCAGCTATTTTATGAAGGGCAGAAAGGAAGCAGATGGGAGAAAAAACCCAAATAATTCAGAGAGGACTGCAGACGAGGCAAAGCTACTAGCAGGAAGGAGAACTAAAATGAAATGTCTCACAGGTGACTCCAAAAAAGTGGCTACAAAACCAGAGAAAGTTAACTCACACAACTCATTTTGCTGCTGACAGGGTGGATGGTCAATGGCTCTGTGTTGTACATGAAAGCTCCACAGTAACAAAAGCCTAGGCCTTCATGCTCAAATACGGGAAACTCATTAAGAAGTTTTAATTAGAAGTTTTTGTTATTAGAAACTTAGATTACAGTATAAGCCTTGAAAAGGAAACATGTTTTCCTTGCATATATATTCTTTTTTCTAAAGTGAACGTGTATTTCCTTCTACAGTGCTCTCTGATCTATTTCATTTTATTTGCCTGCAGTTCTCAGTATTAGGCTTCCTACCTGTCTTTAGGCTCCCATTAATCTGGCTGTGTTCAGTGGCTGTAATAAATGGGAACTCACGGACCTCGTGTGTCATCCACCTCAGATAACAAGATGCTATTAAATCTAATCCAAATGAACTGGAGAATAACCCTTTGCCCTTGTAACTTATATGGACAAGTGAGAGATTTGGCTCTAGCAATACCAATGTGGTTGAGTTTAGAGAGGAAATCAGCTCTCCTTATGTAATTGATTTGTGATTCAGATGAGCCATTACAGTGATCCAAACACAGTTAAAGAGGATGGGTTTTAAGCAATGCACTCAGTATACTGAACGCTGTAATTGATCCTTTTCATTAAACTTTTCAAAACTTTCCTTGGAAGCTTGAATTTCAAGAGGTACAAGCCATATTGCAAAATCTTGCCAACAGACATTAACATATGCATTTCTTTGGTTATTACTTTTAAGGTGAATGAAGCAAAATGCAAGCTGTAATACCTTTGCACCCTTCAATGCAAGCAATGAGTAATAACACAGGCTCAGAAAGGATGACTAGACTTGAGAATTTTTACCATGGAAAACATTAGTGTTATTTAAAGGCTTGAATAGCAAATAGTAAAGATGACTAGAGAATTAAAAACTACAGGTAAAGCCTCTCCTGTGGGAGTTATTTACTTTCATTCTAACGCTGGAATTGATAGATCTGGGGGCCCACCTGAAATGCTATAGCCAAAGAAGGTAAATAATCCATGGAGGTTACTGTCAAATGGTGACACTAGGATAATGAAAGTGCTACTTACAGCAATAAAAATACCTCATGACATGGTGTTTACCAGATGCTAGCGCTGCTATTTATTCTCATAACATTTCACCTTACTACAACTAACTTCTTGTCTGCTATAAAATGTATTGAGGGAATTGTTCATTTTAACTTTAACAAAGATCTTTCCTGGTGAACTTGAAGTTAATGAAGCTTAAAAATTGAAATTGTATCTACCATTTATGTCTTGAAATGCTTGAAAATTGAGGCTCATGTTTTCCAGTTGTTTCCCAAGTGAGAAGATTCAGAATATTCTAAGCACAGAACACACAATGCATGAAATGCAGATCAGTGTCCATGTGGACTTCTTCAATAATTAGAATTCTTCATCAGACTAATCTAAACAGGACATCTTCTTTCCTCATGCAAAGATTATCCACTACCTCTTTATACATTTTTCATTTCTTCTTGTCAGCATTAAAACTACTCCTGATAAAATAAAATCAGATGGATGGGAATGGAAATCCAGGACTGGCTCCAGGTCATGATGCAGAAATCTTTGCCACATTTGCTCTCCCTTATGAAGGGAGGGAAGAAGGAAAAGGTTTTTTTGTGACTAGGGAAAATCTGCTTCAGCGAGCAGTCCAGTGGCCATGAGATATGAAATGTTCCTAGAGAATTGCTTGGTAAAGTTTAACTGTTCCTCCTTTCTCCCTGTGGAAATTTTCAGTGCCAACTAAGACCAATTAATCAATTGAGTCACCTGGCTATCTGACAACCTGCTTTAAAGGCAGGGGGCTTTACACATATAAAGGATTTAGTTGTTGCTATCTGAAAAGGTGATTTCCAACCCCCACCACCTCTAGGCCGATGCGTGTTTCTCTGTCCCACATGGTAGGCAGCCAGACAGGTGAAGCTGTTTCTGCAGAGCATCTCTAGAGAGAAGCCTCTGCCACTACGTGCCAGTCCTCTGCTCCCTCAGGGACCTCAACCCCGGCATGCTTTCTCCACATCCCATTCCCTCCAAAAGCAGCTCTGCTGCTGAGAAATCTCTGCACAGACACGGATTTCACTGTAACAGAGGTTGCCATAAAAGAAAAAGCAACACAAGGTTTGGTGCAAACAGCTTTCTGATGCCTTTGTCACCCTGTAGAGCTGCAAAAATTGGATGAGGGATTAATAACCAAAGCCATAAGGGCTATTGGGCAGGCACCTTCATCTGTTAATCCAGCTGGCACCACATTCCAAACACATTGAGGAGACAGTCCTTGAGCAAGAAGGCAGTGGTAGGTGGGTAGGAGGGTTTGTTTGCGTTGCTGTCTACTCCTGATTAGCACCAGCCTTATAATATAATTTAATTTTGAAAGAGGGCTGGCATCAGAGAATTTGGGGAAAACGAAAAAAAAAAGAAGTAACCATCAAAATGCTGTTTCTGAATGATAGTGGAAGAAGCCATGTGAAGTCTATTCAGTTCAGCCCTTTGTGCAGAAGAATAAAGCAAACTAGGTCCCCTACCCTCCGCCATGTGTCACGATCAGGTAGAAAGTAAAGACGTGAATGTCATAGAAAAGTTTTCCTGATTTAGTCCTGCAATTCATGCTACATAACAGTAGCAGGTGCAACTGCTGTTCCTAATATAACCTGTCTTTATTTAATCACAAAAAAAAAAGCCTATGGAGAACAATTTCTGACTGTGAAGATTACATGAAAAACCTCTTTATGAGGTTTTTATACCACCAAATTCTAAAAAGCAGAAATGATGGACACCTGCTTATTCATGAGGCAAATCAGCTTCTTAAAGCTACAGAAATATTTGCGTAAAGAAAGCAAGCTTTAGCAGCCTGTAAAAAGCACACAAAAGAATAATCAAACAAGAATAATCAAACAAGAAAATGGATGGTTTTAAGAACATACTGTATTTATTTGGCCCTGGAATTCCTAGCATTGTAACAAACTCCTAGAGTTTCACTCCTTAAAGTGCTTCAAACTCCATTTATATTATTATTATTACTTTTAACATTAATGTACATTTCTGTATAAACATCAGTCCAAAGAGATTTATATTTTTATAAAATTCTTTACATTAGTGGATCAAATTTGCTCTCAGGATGACCAGCATTAAGAGAAATTTCCAAAATTAAGACACTGGAGTTGCTCAAGACTATGCTGTTTTGGGTGAGAGCAGAATTTGGCCCAGCAGGGTATATACAATTATACTTTCTGCATATATTTCAAAAGGCACAAAGGATTACCTTGGAAATCAAGAACATTTAAAAGGGAGTTTATCAAAGCAAATACTTTTCATTGGCTCTGACACAGTCCACATCCAGAGGACGCATTTGCTCACCAGCTGCTCTGAATAAACAGCCTGATGACAGTGACACGGTGATCAGCAAAACAGGGAACCCACGTCACATGAATTCACATGGCGCTTCGGCAGACCCAACCTGATGTGTGTCCAAGTACCATAACACCAAAGCTACTTTGCTGGGCATCCGTGCAAACTCACTGCACCATGAACCTCTGAAATTCTCCTAGCGGAGACATGCTTGTCATTGATGTTAATATTCCGAAGACAGCCCAAAAATGGGTCTTTAACTGGAAGCCACAGTGTGTCCAAACTTGCTATAAAAAACAGGGTAGAAAGACCAAGTTAATGAAATGAAAACAAGTTTAAAGAACATTAATTATTGTCAGGCTTTCAAAAGAAGGGGAATGATATAGGACTACATACATGAACAGGACTTGTGTTTTGGAAATTAAAAAAAGGCAGGAGACACAGGAAAAAATAAGTAGCAGTAATATTACCTGGAATTTTGCCGAAGTAGAGTGGCTGATGAACACGTCTACGAGGAAAGTTTGGAAGTCTATTGGCATAGTTACTCTGTGCGCCCACCTCTAGCTGCACCGTGTTCTCCTTCTGAGAGACTGCAAAGGAGGATGTAAATGAGTACTCTTTCTCAACCCTACTGAAGAATCAACTAGATATAGCATTATTTTTAAATAGCATCTGTCTTAAATTTAACCCATAGCAAAAACAGACTGTATTTTAATTTAAAGTCAGATTGTCACTCTGGGTCTAAATACAGCCTAAACAACACAACTGATGTAAAGCCTTGAATTAACACAGGACACTTCTATTGTTCTAAAGAGTATTCTCAGAATAAACACAAGTGAAATGATTAATACAAATCTGGAGCTGCAACACTCCATGCTTACTGTCCTTTCAAAGTTTCAGAGGAACTGGCACGATACACCATACCTGCAATGGTATGCCACTGTCCATCAGAGAGAGGTTGCTTAGGTGTGACTGATGTCTGGAATTCTCCAGCGCCACTGTTTCCAGAAACAATGACCTGTAAAAAAGTTATCTTTTAAGTTACCATGGCAAAGAAGGGAGCAAGAGGAAAATACAGTACTTTAAAGGAACTTTACTGAACTTGTGATGGCTGATGTTCACCTAGTTTTAAGAATCATAGTCATTGTATACTTATGTCAGAAATTACCATCTTCAAAAGGAAAGCAAATTTCCCTAATAAAATCCCAGGAGAGAATCTGTAACAAATTTTACAAGCATGAATACATATCTTTGTCTTTTTCTCTCAATCTTGTAAAATTATGTTAATTCTTTCTCTCTAAGACAAGGTCTTTCCTATTAGGCCTTAGCAGTCATCTACATGCTTGGCATCTGAGAGAGTCTCTGCAGAACATTTCTCTGGCCTTTCACACAATTTTGGAGTTCTTGTAATTCGCACACAAAGCTTGGAGCCTGACTATTTATGATGACACTTTGAACAAGCATCTGCTTATGTTTTCTCGCATCTTGCTCCTCATTCCTTGTGAGTGCATTATTTTCTTTTCAACATTTTCTTTTCAAACTCTCTTTTAGTGTTATGGCTACAACAAGCTTGGTAATGGTCAGGTAACTGATATTCTGAGTTTACTTCCTACCAGGCTGGTTGATGGTGTCTCACTGACCTTTTATCCCTTCCTGTTGCATCCTGTCCAACCTGACAACCAGCATGAATCTAAATTACTGCTGAAAAAAGTGGTCAATCTTGTCCTTAAGGAGTCCCCAGCTGTTCATGCCCCTGCTTCGATGTGCTTGTTGTGTCTTGAACCAGATCAGTCACGTGTGGGAAACTAACTGACTACAAAAAGATAAATAATAAATCCAAGTTCCCTAATCTGGGAAGACAAAGCCTGAGTGATGCTGGTTTAAATCACGCCATGAGCCAGCAGGTCCTGTGGAGCACTGAAGTCTTTCTATTTGATGTCTCTCCAGCAGCAACCACAATAGTTTTGTAGTCCAAGACTCACATTCTGAAGCTGTCATATTATGAAAAAGCAACAGTGACAACAATTACCACCATGACACACTCATCAACTAGAAGAGACAGGTTAAATGCTCAATTTTCCATGTGATGGTTTTAAACAACTGAAGGAGTCGTTTAACATTACACCTGTAGACACAAACGTTGTAGCACGTAAGCCTAGAGTTCAAGGTCAGAATGCCCCCTGCTGAATGAGGGCAATACGGCTGAAGAAAGGAAAACACAGCCTGTACATACCTTTCCTCCTTCCATGTAAAGTGTCAAGTAGTTTTCTCGCTTGCTTCCAGCATGGAGGAGTATGCCTGTTGAACTCCTTGGTCGAATGGCAAATATAATCCTAAAATCCAAATCCATCAGTAAATTACCTGTGGAAAATCAAACAGTGGGTAGAGAAATTATCATAGGAGGAGATAATAGGAAAACCCCATGAAAAAGAAATAAAAAAATCCTTACGCATACACATTTAAGACATAACTCTTTATACCATAATCGTCACACAACTTACCTATAGTGATATATCCTCCTTCGTGAAAGAAATAAATCCCCGTGGCCATGGGAACATCCAGACATGGAAGTACGCCATTTTTTTGCTGCACTGCATTTATGACTTCTCCATTCATCTTAAAATTCCTCAGGCAACCCTTGAAACTGTTTGTTGGTATATTCTGAAAGCATATTTCAAAACATGAAAACTAAAGCATGATAGGGTTTTTTTTAGTAAGAATACCCACTAGTTCTTTGCACTCTCAGACTGTTGAAAGTCAGTTCACAGTAAAGGCACCAAAAACCCATTTCTGATGCAGTGAAAAAGTATTCCAAATTTTACAAAAGAGCTTAAAGCCCAATAGTAACAGTCAATTTTGAGTTAACATGACTTCTGCATGCAGAACAGAAACTTCCTAATGATGTGTCAAAAATGCAATGCTACAGGATTCATGAAATCTCAAGTACACCATTCCTACAAGGCCGTTTATTTAAATCTGATTTTATAAAATGCCCTGCATCATTAATTGTTCAACTTTTAAAGTAATAGGAACCACACATATTTCAGATTAAAATCCAGTTCTACATTCATAATTCCATAATGAAAGATTCCTTTGCTTCTCTACAGATTATCGCTTATGTCACTGAGGTAAATAGTCTGCAGGAAAAAGGTATTCCTAGAATTACAAATGTGATGTTGTGGGGTTTTTTTTTCTATTTTTTAAACACTAGCAATGTAAACAGTACCCGGTTGTCATCAGTGTTTCAGCAGTACAGGTTGAAAATATGGGTTCAGCTGAGAGCTGTGTGAACCGGTGAGCCAAAAGATCTGTAACAAACAACTGTACACACCAGTCACAGATGGTGCTCACTCAGTGCTTGGAGAGATCCCCCAAACCTTTTCAACAGGGAAATCCTGTATATTAACATTTTTGCATGTGATTAGTGCAGCATGAGGAGCATGAGTGGGTGGATGTCTCAGTTATTTACCTGTCTCTTCAGTGACGGCAGCCCTCCCACGTAGATTGGTGGCTTAATGCTGATGACAGAATTTGTTGCCAATCTTCTGTGCTGGGCCCTTAAACCATCAACAACAAGGTGGACATTCTTCGCATCTATGCTGAAAACCACCTTTGAGGGGTGCAAACATAACAGAATGAAAAACCTCAAGGCCAGTGAAATGCACTGGAGATTTTTTTTCCTTAAATACCGTATTGTTGAAATATTTAAACTGAAAATAATATGCTGAGACCATCAGCCTCTATGAGCCTTCTCATAACACAGACTTGTCAACCACACGCAGTTTTCAGGCATCATAATTAACTTCAGATGACCAAAATCAAATTTCTAACACTTTAAAAATTCAATAGGTTGTCCCTGCTGAATGCTAGTTATGGTTTCACCACAGTTCTTGTGCCATACTACTTACAGTGTGCCATTGCCCATCATTGTATTTAACACTGGTTTTCATCTTGACTTGTTTGCCTCCAGAGCCAAGTGAAAAGACAAAACGTCCTTTTGAAATGTGCAGAGCTATGTAAGAGTCCTCAGAACTTTCCTCCACGAAAACGATTAGTCCTCTTGATGATCGAGTCCGTACATCTACAGAAAAATGTAACCTGTAGTGGAAAGGAAGCATATTCAAATATAGGTCTATTTTGTTAGTTGTTGTTTTCTTTCTGTACTCCAGGAAAAAAATGCTAGTGAAACTTAATTTCTGCAGTGGAGAATAGCTTTTGGGTGGAATCACAGTGTTCTACATTGCCTGCATTTCTGAATGTGAATTAAAATTGACATACTCATGTTTAGGACTTGGCATCAATATGCACTGTAATGGTCCACCATGTCCAAGCCAATCTACTTGGTTTGAGTAAATGTTAGCATAGGAAAAAGATGCCTGAGCCTTTAGAATGACTCTTCCATTATGCCCCAAGCCATAAGCACCTAAAGATTCAAGAAGCTTTGACAATTCAAGTACTAGGAATAGAACAGAGAACATTTGTGTTACCTGTCTGTAGATGATAGTGGAGAAAACATGTAGGACATGAAACTGCTGGGGATGTTTCCAAGGAGATATGCTTCACTGCTGACATTTAACTGAGTTGGTAAAGTGTGGTTTTCCTGGTTTTGCACATTAGCAGCTTTCAAATAATCAAGGTATTTTCCATTCTGTACCTGTAAGACAGGATTGTAACATTTACTATGCATGCACATGAAAAAAAACCCACATTTCAGTCTAAGCATTGAAGAGTTTCTACCTCAGGAAGTCAACAGCCTTCTCTAAATGACAGAGAAGTTGCTGTTGTTCTGAACAGGTATAGATTTAGCTTGGAACTTAAACACAGAAAGATCTTGCTTCAGATGTGAGGTGGCAGGAAAATAACAATGTCTGAATTTCAGTTCTACAGACCACGGCTGTGCAAATAAAGCCTTGGCATCAATATGGAGCAAAGCTGACAGCAAAAATAAGCATACCTTGAGCATCTTAAACCTGAGAGGATGTTTAAATTCCTTCAGCAGCATTGGTTCAATGTTTTCGTATTCGCGGCAAGCTCCAAGGGATACACCAGTCTTTGCAGTATAATTCACGAGATTCTGAACCTCAGGGAGCTGACCTGCCCTAGAATGACGAAAGCAGCATGCCTTGCTTCAGTGTAATCAACAACATATTGTAAAACTGTGTTCTATACAAAATAGATTTCCCAGTGACCTGATGTTAAAGCACAGATTTTTATTTTTCGATGAATGTAGGTTCAATGTTGTAAAAAGTATTCATATTTTTCCTGCTTCTGCACACTTCTATTTGGCTATGAAAAAGCACTGATGTTATATTCTCGTATCTTCTAAGCAAAGTATTTTTTGCTAAAAGGTATCCATTAAAAAAACCCACAAACTACTATTGGCATTGAAAAAAAGGGAAAAAGTGACAGCAGCCTTGACTGGTAAGATTTCTGGGTCAGACTACAAAACTTTCCTGGTTAATTATGCACAGCCAGTGGCAGATCAAGAAGGAACGGCAACATCAGGTCCTGCTAACTCAGTGATTCACTCTCTCAAATAAGATACTCTAATGAGATTTGTCAAGGGTCAAAGCCCATCACAATTTAGTATGTAGCTTTAATATTATAGCTAAATTAGCAGAAAGACTGCCAAAACCAAGTTTCTAAGCGTATAAAGAATAATATTAAGCAATACTGTAATTTTGTAAGTTGTACGCAGCACCTCTAATCAGTAAATTACAGAACACTTGACAGCTAGAAAAAGCAACAAAGCTCCTTGCCTCTGGTTTTCTATGAGAAGAGTGATAGAGCTGGAAGCAGAACATGAAATTCTTCAGTTCTGATCCAGTTCTCCATTCACTCAACCAGACAAGCTACAATATTAATTCTCCATCTATTTTTGTACTGAAAGCAATTTTTCAAATTTGTTTTCTGATGGGGAGGTTAATATGCAGGATA
The DNA here is from genome assembly GCF_000703405.1 of Apaloderma vittatum. Taxonomy (NCBI): domain Eukaryota; kingdom Metazoa; phylum Chordata; class Aves; order Trogoniformes; family Trogonidae; genus Apaloderma; species Apaloderma vittatum. The sequence continues at coordinate 13,662 of NW_009716037.1, forward strand.
CTTCACTGTCAGCACTTTAAATGAAGATATAATTTGAGCAACCTGACCTAGTGGAAGGTATCCTTGCTTGTGGCAGGGGGGTTGACCTAGGTGATGCTTAAAGGTCCCTTCCAACCCAATAAGACAACATAAATCAGGCACATGATTCCTATACATATGCTCTCCTTTGTGTGTGTAACTGTTTTGCTTCTGCCACTAAGCTTTGTTCATTTCGTTACCTGGCTCCCTGTGTAGCTATAATGAGCAGATCTTTTTGTATGCCTTGTTGGGACGTTTCCAATTCACTATGCTGAGTTCATTCTTTTATTAAAAGACTACTAAACAAGTATGATTCAGACTAAAATTCCATTCCATCTGAACAGAAGATCTACTTACAGCTTGATATCTTTTATAATCTGCCTGAATAAAAGAAAAATTTGGGGCAGCAAAGTTACGCATTCATGAAGGCTTCATGCATGTAGAAGAGCACTTTAGCAAAAAATTATTTTAATATAATTACAGAAGGATAACAGGACAAAATGCATGAAACTAAAACCTTTTTAGGCCAAATACCTTTTAATAAAGATATTTGAGATGCAGCCTTCAAAATCATCACCACCAAATTTTATCGGTTCAATTAATGCCCGTGCTCTTGGAGAGTCAACTGATGCTAATGCCGATTCATCATCAACCAGCAGATGTACTCTGAAATAAAGTGAATAAACATAAGTACGAAATCTAAAGAAATAGTTATGGACCTAGATGAAATATATAGATAGAAAAAAAAACACTGACAGGCGCATTTTCTTGTTACATTGTAATTATGCTAGAGCTTCAGTAGCTTACTTCTGGGATTTTCCTCAATATGGTCATTGACTGCTATGAAACTGCTCTGCTTTTTGGGAGCAGATATGGAGCAAGAATTGAAGCCAGTACTTCAATCCTACAGTGAAATCCTAGTCCAAGTGAAATTAATGAAAATAGTTTTATTGACAGCTATGGGTCAGGATTTCATCTTTTGTGTTAAAACAGTGCCCCGATATGTTAGCAACGGCTAGTACAGGCAATATTAATTTATAATTACCCAAATTTATAACCACTCACTCAAAACTTTCCACTTTAACTAATATTTACATGATTTGATGTGTTCCACAAAATTCAGTGATTTAGGAGCTTTTCAGTAAACTGTCTCTTCTGACACCTACATAACAGATCATTTTTGAAAACCAGATACTGTATTAGCTTCTTCCCTGGGCCTTTAACCACATGTTAGATAGATTTATAACTTGCCATGACATATGGCAAGGGAAGGGGAAATAGCTCCAAAGCTCCAGCTTGACAAGCAGGCAAAACTCACACAATCTATAAAAGAAGTGCATAGTGTTGTACTGCTGAAACATCACAGGTACCAACATCCACATTTATAGACTAAAAATCTCCTTCTGCTTCATTATTTCAGTATTTTTGCTAGCAGAGGCTATTTTTAGCTGTGTACCCAAAGAACAAGTCACACAAAATTTTAATCTTCCTTCTCCAACCACATCATAAAAGAATCACATAAAGAACTGGACTCACCTGTTGTCTGTTTTTACTACTGTCACATAATGCATTGATCCATCTTCGTATTTCTTTTTCAGTTCAATTTCCTTCTCTCCCATCTTTGCCGTTACAAGGCCAGGTCTCAGAAAGATGGTAAGAATATTAGGCTATAAAAAAAGCCCACAAAATGATCAGGTAAATCCAAGTGCCTCTATTTCTCCTTGATATTGCTATTAATACAGTTCTCAGCGGGCTCTTGTGGGAAAGAAATTTTCTTACACTAAAACTGCATTTTTTGGTCATCTGGTACCAGATATTATTCCCAGTTTTGCATGATTAGAATAGTTTCTGTTTCAAAACACCACTGCACTCTGAATACCATACAGTTATTTAAAATAGTTATTCAATTTACTTTTACAAAAGCAGAGGATTCAATTCTCCACTTCACAAACGCCTGGTGCCCACTCACTTCCTAACTCGATTAAACGATCTCTAAGGTCCCTTCCAGCCCAGGCCATTCTATGATTCCAGCCAGCAAGAATGGGGTTCTGCTTGAACCTAGCCAAAATCAACCCCTTTTTTCTGATCATGGTAATATTCCTTCATGGGCAGAATGCCAGTTTTTCCCGAGAAAATTTCCAGACAACTGTATTAGGCAACAGTTATCTTACTGGGACAGCAGTGTTTCAGTGCTTGAGCAGAAGGCTCAAGTTCAAAGCTCAGTTACTCGAATTACTTATTGGTTAAGTAAAGAAATTGTCAAGATGACTTTCTCTGGCCTATGACATGCAAGACATCATGTGCAGAAAATTATAATAGCCATTTATTGATTTATTGCCTTAAAATACAGGAACTTGTGACACAAACTGACGCTAAACTGACAGTCACAAACTAAGTCACATGACTGATCCAGGGGGAAAAAAAAAATCAATCACATGTTCTAAGCTGAACATGTTTCATACCCATAGATTGTAATTTAAGAGTGTTCCAGTTGATGCTGTGGTCTGAAAGCCAAAACCAACTTGGAAATCTTTGGGAAATGGGAAACCTGCTGCACTCAGGCTCAGCGTTCCCTTCCTGGAGAAAGCTGCAGATCTGATGAGCTGGAAGAGAGATAATAATGCTTTCAGTGATTTTCCTTTTAAGCCGAAGAAATGGCAACATGTGACTCAAAGGAACTGGGACCAACTCCAGCCAAAACTAAGCACAAGGCAAACTGCAAGTACTATTATTTCAGTTCAGAACAGACCAAATGAATTGGTTTCACCAGCATTAACTACGATCTGAGAAACACTAAAAAGAGGTGAGGCTTGCTGAGTATAATGAGCTGTTCATCTCCAGCTACCCTCTGCATCGACACGATGGCTTTGGAAGTTTTCACATTTGGAGACACAAAAGTGAGTAGCTGGAGGAATGGTTCATAAGTACAAATGAGCTGTGCAAATGAACTACATAACTGAAACTATGTGAGTCATTGGACAGAATATACGTGGGCCTTTTTGAACTAAACATGTTTCAGTACATGAGAATTTAAACACAAGGTCACATCCCCTGCACAGTGAAACAGCCTGCAAAAAAAATTTCTCTGTGAAAGGTTTAGATGCTGAAATAGGAAAACAAATGAGCACAAACTTTTAGTGAAGTGCCATAATAAAAAAAAGGAAAATGAGTTCACGTGCCGTGTAAGGAGCAGTAAGTAGAAGCAGAAGGGCAATTTCACCTCTCCACACAACACTGGTTAAACCAACACTGAAATGTCACATTGTCCCATTTTAAAAAGAGCGTAGCAAAACTCAAGGGTGCACAGAAAATAATTACAAAAAAATCTGATGAGTGGAGCAATAGCCTTAAAATGAGAGACTTCAGTGGAAGCAGTCTGCTTAGTTCTTCCAGAAAAAAGGGTTGAGAGGTCCTTTATTAGGAGGCACAAGCACCTTGGCCAGAGGAAAGATCCTGAGTAGTATTAAGTAAATGGATGAATCAATAACAGCAAATGGAAGCCAACAAGCTTACACGGTAAATATAAATTCTTAACTGTACACAGTATTATTTAAGAAGGTGGACTATGTGCTGGATCAAGTAATCACAGTAGGTGTGGAGTCTCCTTTCATACCAAGCCTAGGCTCTTTTATTACCATCGCAGGTTAACCAGATATAATCTATGACTTAAGTAAAACATAATGGTCCAGGATGTATAGACAAACCAGATTCCGAACTCCAGCAGAAGTTTTTAAGGAACTCTGTTAGTTACCTTCCAATCATCCGAACATTTCTTGCTGACACCAACAGTCTCGTCAAAAATAACAGATGCCGTGTTAGGGTTTTTCACATTCTTCATGCAGCCCCGGAATGGAGGTGTGGATATATTAAAGCTGGTTTCAGGGAGTGGAAGGAAAAAGAGTTCAGTCACCTGGTATTTCAAAACACACACTAGAGTGATCTTTCTTGCACACACACACTTCATGCTGATCAAACCCAGTCTTTGGGATATACTCCAACAAAGATCCCACTGTTAGCCAAAAATCATAGATTATGATAATGTATTATACACTGGTTATTTTCATATCACATAAGATACCTGATACAGAGTGTGAAAGAAATTGTTTAAGGAAAGAGTTTAGATGCAGTTTCCATACAAAGCCAGTATATTACAGTCTTTTTATGGTTACTCACCGTTCCCGTAAAGAAGATGGAATTCCACCTAGGTAGTACTTAGTGAAAAGGAAGACATCTATGTTGGCTTTAATATTAGGACTGACATGAACAGTATTCCTACTTCGGGCAAGCACCAAATGAATCTGAAATAGGTGAACAATGCAAATTACTTCACTCAGCAGACACAAAAATAATTTAGCAGATTAAAAGTACTCCCACAGAGCAGGACACATTTTTTTTTCCTCTCCTCTTGTTTACTACTTCCTTAAATCTAGAATAACCGCAGTAGTTCAAAGATACTTCACACAATTTGGGCATTTAGCCAAAGCAAATACCTAAGGAAAATGCTCTACTATCCAAATAGAAAGTAAAGTTTTATTTTCCTCAGGAAGATTGCCCTGAAACTACACGTCACCTAACACTCAGATACTGCTTTCTATTTGCAGTTGAAGATTCAGGAGCTGCTGTCTGATAAAAAGACAAGGTCAATCAGCTGCCTGGAGGTAACTTCACCCAGTACAGCAAAAAGACTCATCACCCTATGTCCTGCACTACTTAGTTGGAGTTAATTGGAGTAGTAAGGAGAAAAGGGAGAATGAATCAACATGACAGTCAATGGTTTTAACAATGTCTTTACAATTTCACTCTAGTAATGCTACAGAACAGCCCGACTGAAGCTAAACATTGAGAAGACTATAAAAATTACTCTCTGTAAAGAGAAGAAATAAACTCTTGAGTGCTGAAAATATTATTCTAAGTATTAAAATCATGTTAATAATTGCAATGTGCACAGCTTTAAAAATAAAGCAATGCTCGGTCAAAGAGTTTTTTCTTCAGTGGTTTTTCTGTTAAAACTAAACTTATTCATAGAAAAGTATGACAGTAGAAAAACTAATTTTCACATGTCCAAACTATTCTCAAACAGCTTGATACCATCAACAGAAGAGGAAAACTTCACAGCTAAACTTTACAACAAGATGTTTAGTTTCAGCTAATGTGTATTTGTGCAAATAATCATCAGTTGATTGTTTTAAATGACATACTTGTTTATATGTTCCATCATTTACAGTTGCATTGGCTTCTATTTCTTTTGGAGACTCAGAGCCAACTTTGTATCTAAAAACTGTATGACCATCTTTAATGAGCACACTGATGAACTGATCCTGCAGTAAAAAAAACCCAAACAAACAAACACCAACACAGTTAAACTGCCAACATTTCATGTATATTTCATTGTCATGTGAATGATTTATCTAGTTGCTTTAATAAAGCTTTTGGGAGAAAGGATTACACAGAGCAGACTAAAACTTACAATAATCAACCATAATTACTTTAAACTGTTATCAACAGATCTGCTGTCAGCTCCAGATGTATTCTCAAAATCTCTAGAGGACTTTTTGTCATTTCAAGATGTCTACTGACTTTGTAAAGCATTGGGAAATTGTCCAAAACATGTCACAGTGATTGCAAATATGCCTATATTATTATTAGATAAGTAGCATCACTGCTGTTTTGAGCATCTTTACAGATACAAGTCAGCATGTCACCTTCTAAGATCTTCCTTCCTCTACTACCACCTCTATCAAGTTTTGGCAAGAGTGCACTTTGGCTTCTGGAGCATTTCAGTATTTCAGAATTGGTTTGACTCAAATTACATCCTCCATGACTGCACCCAGTTCTGAATTGTCTGCACAGCCCAATGGAGGAGCCACTAAGAATTATTTTTTTCTCACGCTTGACAAAGTGAATATTGAGCAGTCATTATAGAATCATAGAATATTTCAAGTTGGAAGTGACCCATACGGATCATCAAGTCCAACTTCTTGCTCCTCGCAGGACTACCTAAAACTGAACCATATGATATTAGACATAGGGCAGAATCTGCCACATGGACAAAAAACCACACTTTTAAGACATTTCCTTACAGTTATTCATAAATCTAACATGTTCTTGAGTGATTGAAGTTTTTAAAAACATTCCTGGATGACAAAACAGACAGAAGCATTCCATGAATTACCTCATTTGATGCAAAAAACACGATGCCTTCATCTGCAGTCGTCTCTATTGTCTGCTCGTAGCGTACTCGGCTGTGGGTAATTGGTTCTTTCAATGTAACACTGGCGTAACCTGTGCCTTCAAAATAGCTTTGGTCAGTCTCTTCCTTATACCTGTAATAATTCGGTGTCACAGATATGATTACATGAGGGCAAAAAACTATTACCATATGGACTTACTGTCATTGTAGTTTTCAATAAGCTTAAGTTAAAGCATTTGGTACAGGGCCACTAATAGGGTCAAATTCTGATTCCACTTTAGTGAAAAGAAAACCTTCCACTGGATTCTGTTGGATTTGCATATGGTCTTTAGAGAGAAAATCATTAGTGACTGATGTTTTTGCACTTAATGTACTATTTACTTTATTAAGAAGTTAAATACATTAGTCCATCAATTGTATCTGGGTAGTATAACATTTAAATTGTTGGCCAGTGGACTGAGATTGCCGTGGGTGTGAATTGTGCCAACACTGTGGATTTACTCTAAGAAATGTAATGACTGAGAGTTAGAAAGAAATCACCAGTTTAGCCACAGTGGTTATTCTTCTGGATGTAAAAAGACAAGAATTCATAATGATAAAATCATGGAACTGTGAAATATCTCTCTGTTTATATCGTACCTTCTGCAGGGTTGCACTTCAGTGGTATTGAGATTAAATGTCCTCTTGAAGTTGTAAAGGCTGATAATACGCTCATTTAGGTTGTCTAATTCAATGCAGCCTTCATAATGAGGATAGTCTAGCTTACGTGGAGGCTGCAAAATAGCGTCATCAAAAACATTCTGTCAACATCAGCTGACAAAATCTTATGTGTGACTGCTAAGACTCACTTCAAATTAGACACAGAATATGACATTCTAAATATAGTAAAATTATTATCTCTTTGTATATAATATGAAAGCCAGCTGATACCACCCCAGTACTGCAACACAATTAAAAGCAGAGTCATATGGATCGATTGGGAATAGTACTTAGCAGGGCTGGACAGGCTTCACACTGTCCTCAGCAAACGAAATACCAACATGCTCCCTTGAGTTTTAGCATACTGCAAGTCAGGCAGTTTCTGTAGGAAGTAGCATCTCTTTCATCCCATCTCTTCCTACTGACGTGGATAAACTTTTACACAGCCTTTGAAAGACTCCTGGTTCTGGTCTTTACGTGTAAGAACAACAGAATGTTTAACACGGAAATCTCTTTAGAAGACTAAGGAGCTCTTTGTACCCTAAAATCTGGTGGGTATCCTCCAACATAAAAGACAACAGTGCTGGGGTCAAGATTTAGGAGAGTTTCACTGCCTCCACTGCTTGCAGTCAAAGGACTTCCGTACTCTGGTGAAGTCGATGTTGCTGCTTTGATGTAATTCAGTTTTACATACTGGTAAATCCTAAAACCAAAACAGACAGGCAAAATATCACATCACGCTAATAAAATTGTTCTTAACAGGTTTTGGAAAAGACTGTTGTGCGCTGTGGATCTCTTACCTTTCAAACTTAACTTGATCCATAACAGCTTCCTCAGTTTCGCTTTGAGTCACAAATTGTGGCACATCTATTTCTACATCACCGTCTCCCAGGTTATAGACACAAGTGAGGCGACCATCTTTCACAGCCATACCAATATAGTCCTTGGAAGCCTAAGAAGAGCAAAGCAAATAATCATTAATAAATGATTAACATTAATGAAGGTAAAATACAGCAGCACTTCCTCAGAGACATCATCCTACTCTGCAAGACTCATAAGAAATCCACCCACCTAATGATGAGAATTGTTATTATCAGTTCTGGGAAGAAAAAATTGTAATCTTGTACATTGCACTCCTTCAAGAAATGATAATGTGTTGCACTAATTCAGTGAATATAGTCCTAAATTAATTGAAGAGTCGTGTGGCTTTTTATTTTTATAACAATACTAGCTAAAATAATTTGCACATTTATAACATCTCCCGGCTAAAGGCATGAAAACATGACACCATTACTAAAAGTTAAGCTCAATGCATGTGAAATTAAAAAAAATGTTTGGACTACAACTCAATCAAGGGCAATGGTTCCTGC
>NW_009716038.1:0-706 GCF_000703405.1 Apaloderma vittatum
CCTCCTCCTCCTCCTCACCCCAGGGTGGCCTCCAATCATGGGGGAGGGGGCGTTGGGGTATAAAAGTGGCATCTTCCAGCCAGCCGGCGGCTTCTTGTCCCAATTTAGGAGAAGACAACACACGGTTGGGTTTGTTCGGTCGTTTATTGACGTGTCACCAGGTCTCCAAGGACCTGGAGAGGGTCGGTCCATCCGTTCCGGTGGGTTGGTGCCTCCTCGGGGCCGGGGCTTCACATGTTGGCGCTTTCCTGCTCAGCCACCACGACTTTGACGAAGGACCTGGTGGCGTTGGACATGGTGGCCATGACCTTGATGTCGCCGGTGGAGATGGCGACGGGCTCCTGGCAGTAGCCGAGCTTCACGCGGGGCAAAGCGGTGGCGCGGGCGGTAAAAAAAACATCCGCTTGTAGAGCTCCTCCAGGTTGCCCAGGTGGGCTTTCTTCAAGGAGATCTCCACGGCCAGCTCCACCGAGTAGAGGTTATGGTCGTAAGGGTTGGAGAAGAGGATGGCCAAGGTGAAGTCGGTGGCCTCGTAGACCAGGACCCCGACGCTGCCGCGGAAGCTGAGGCGCGAGTTGATGAACTCGCAGCTCTTGGTGGCGCCCGGGGAGATCTTGGGGCTGGGGGGCATCAAGCAGTGGCCGCTGAAGCAGTAGCTCCTGGGTGGAGAGGGCGAGGGTGGAGGACACGGGGTTGGGGAGGGGGT
>NW_009716039.1:0-290 GCF_000703405.1 Apaloderma vittatum
TGACCCCCCCCCAGCCGTGCCACCAGCCTGGAGCTGCCCATGGCCATGCGCTTCCGGCACCTCAAGAGGACGGCCAAGGAGGCCGTGGGCGTCTACCGGTGAGGGACCCGTCATTGTCACCTGTCTGGCACCTGTGTCACCTGGCTCCTGTGTCACCTCTCACCTGTGTCACCTGGCACCTGTGTCACCTGTCCCTGTCATCTGTCACCTGGCACCTGGCACCTGTGTCACCTGTCCCTGTCACCTGGCACCTGTCTGTCACCTGTCATCTGTCACCTGTCACCTTGCAC
>NW_009716039.1:390-1100 GCF_000703405.1 Apaloderma vittatum
CTGTCACCTGTCACCTGTCATCTGTCATCTGTCACTGTCACCTGTCATCCTGGCACCTGGCACCTGTCACTGTCACCTGTCTGTCACCTGGCACTGTCACCCATCACCCGTCAGCTGTCACATCAATCACTTGTCACCTGTCACCTGTCACCATCACCCATTGCTGTCACCTTGTCATCCATCACCTGTCACCCTGTCGCTCTGTCACCTGTCACCCATCACCATCACCTGTCACTTGTCACCTGTCACTGTCACCTGTCACTGTCACCTGTCACCTTGTCGTGTGTCATTCTGTCACCTGTCATCCTGTCACCTCACTTTGTCACCTTGTCACCCATCACCCGTCACCTTGTCACCTGTTTCCTGTCACCTCTCACCTTGCCATGTCACCTGTCACCTGTCACTTGTCACCGTCACCCGTACCGTCACCTGTCGCCTATTACCTGTCACCTGTCACTTATCATCTTGTCACCTGTCACTGTCACCTTCTCACCCACCACCTGTCACCATCACCCATCGCTTGTCACCTGTTACCTGTCATCCTGTCACCTGTCACCCGTCACCATCACCCGTCCCTGTCACCTGTCACCTGTCACCTTGTTATCTGTCACCTGTCACCCATCACCCGTCACCTTGTCACCCCTGTCACCTGTCACCTGGTCACCACTTTGTCACCTTATCACCTGTCACCTGTCACCTTTGTCACCTGT
>NW_009716040.1:0-6748 GCF_000703405.1 Apaloderma vittatum
GCTTGGTGTCATCTGCAAACTTGCTGAGGGCACTCAATCCCTCATCAAGATCATCAATGAATACGTTGAACAGGAGCGGTCCCAGCACCGAGCCCTGAGGGACACCACTCGTGACTTGCCACCAACTGGATTAAACTCCATTGACCACAACTCTTTGGGCCCGGCCATCCAGCCAGTGTTTCACCCAGCAGAGTATGCGCCCATCCAAGCCATGGGCAGCCAGCTCAGCCATAAGGATGTTGTGAGGGATGGTGTCAAAAAGAGAAGATATTGCCAGGCTGCTGTCCTCAGTAGTTTGTTTCAGTAGTTAATCATTGTGATGACTTTAAAACAACAAGTCATAAAAATTGCTTAGTATTTCCTGTTTGAATATATCTGGCTTCAGCTTCCAGTCATCGGTTTGTGTCATGACTTGTCTACTAAGTTTTTTTTTTTAAATTGGACACACTGACTACTTTTGGTCTGTCTTTTGGTAAGACATTTCTGAAACCCTGAATTATCTTCATTGAGTTTCCTTCTGCATTGCCTCACAAAATCACAGAATGGGAGGGATTGGAAGACACCTCTGGAGATCATCTACTCCAACTCCCGTGCCAGAGCAGGTTCACTAGAACAGGTTGCACAGGATGGTATTCAGGCAGATTTTGAAAGTCTCCACAGATGGATACTCCACCTCTGTGGGCAGCCTGTTCCAGTGCTCTTCCACCCTCAAAGTAAGGAAGTTCCTCCTCATGTTTAGATGGAACTTCCTATGTTCAAGTCTGTGCTTGTTACGTGTTGGCCTGTCACTGGGCACCACTGAAAAAAGGCTGGCCCCATCTTCCTGACACCCACCCTTTAAGTATTTATAGGCATTGGTAAGATCCCACCTCAGTCTCGTCTCCAGACTAAGAAGTCCCAAGTCCCTCAGCCTTCTGTCGTAAAAGAGATGTTCTAGTCCGCTAATCATCTTCATAGCCCTTTGTTGTACCCTCTGCAGCAGTTCCCTGTCCTTCTTGAACCAAGGAGGCCAGAACAGAATCACAGATTCATAGAATTGCTTTGATTGGAAGAGACCTTTAGGGTCATTGATCTAACACCATTAATCTAGCACTGCCAGGTCACCATGAAACCATGTCCCTAATCACCAGATCAACACATTGTTTAAATACCTCCAGGGATGGTGATTCCACTACTGCCCTGGGTAGCCTGTTCCAATACCCAGTGCCTTTTAACTGAACTGGACACACTATTCCAGATGTGGCCTCACCAGGGCAGAGTAGAGGAGAAGGATGACTTCCCTAGACCTGCTGGCCACACTGTTCTTAATGCACCCCAGGATGCCATTGGCCTTCTTGGCCATGAGGACACATTGCTGGCTCATAGTCATCCTGCTGTCCACCAGGACCCCTGGGTCTTTTTCCTCAGAGATGCTTTCCAGCAGATCATTCCCCAGTCTGCACTGATACATGAGGTCACTCCTCCCTATATGCAGTGCCCTACAATTCCCCTTGTTCAATCTCAAAAGGTTTCTCTTCCAGTGTGCCAGCCACCCCTCCCAGTTTTGTGTCATCAGCAAACTTGCTGAGGGTGCACTCTATGTCTTCAGCCAGGTTGTTGGAACGGGACTGGATGCAGTACTGACATCTGCGGCACACAATTTCTTCCAAATTCCTTTCCGAAAGGGGAACCTTAGCCCTTGTATCCAGCACTTGGTGGGTTAAAAATTCTTACATGGAAGGAAACCAAAATCTCATTTCCTACCCACTATTTGGATTTACAGCTTCAAGGATTACATTTGTCGTTTTTGCTACATGGCGCAGGAGATTGTAGGCTTGTTTTGTCTGTTAAACACTGAAGCTTTTTGCAGGGCCACAGCTCCTTTCTGTATAGTTTCATTTTCTGTAAGCAGATTGCGTTCCTTGTTCCTAGACCTATTATTTACCTAGGTCTGTTTGCAGAGACACTTGCTCTGAATGGGCCCGAATGACTGCCATAAAGATGGTTTGTAATCATAAAAAGATCAAATGGAAATGCTGTCCATTAAGCAAAAGGTATCCCAATAATTTTGGGGTGTATGAACTTAAGCTAAAGGTGTGTGTATTTTCAAAGGGAAACTTCTCACACACCAGTTCCAGCAATACATAGACTTAACAGTTATTACGGTTTTTCCTTACACTTGAAAGGAACAAAGTTATGCATTCATTTACAAATGCTTTACATATGTTTATCAGTCATTCACAGATTACAGATACCTTTTCCACTCTTGCTGAGAATTGGTTTTGTTTAGCCACTTATTCGTTGCTCTAGAAATCAACCCAGAGGTCCAACTTTTTAGCTTTAAAGAAACAGAGGAGAAACTTTTTTTTTTTTTGGTAAACAGATTATTCTGCCTCTACTCACAGACTAGAAATCCCTTAAATCAAAAGAAAAATAACATATTGAATGCAACTCATTTCATGAACACTTTCAGAAAAGTTGAATGGAATAAGCATAATTCTTTTTGGACTTTACAAAGCAATAAATAAGTTGAGCTGCAATATGGAGCATCAGAGAGACTTGATTTACTTTCAGATAACTGATACTTAGCTTTAAAATACAGACTACTTGGATGTCAAAGAAACTTAATAACTCAGAATTTTGTGTTGCTCTGTTAACTCAGAAGTATTTCTGCTATGAAGTAACTTTAGTGAACTTTGATAAGACTATTTCATCTAACAATTATCATTAATCTAGCAATTATCTTGTATGAAACAAAAGAAATAAATATCTGCAAATTGATGTGAAATCCATACATATCTTTTAATCACATGTCCCCTGAAGTTTAATATATGATTAAATTAAAGACTTTAGGATTCACAGAATTATCTAGTCGTTGTCTTCCACTTTCTTATGACTGCTAGAGTGAGATTTCCAAATCATATTGGGGTAAAGAAAATTCTGTAAACTAGTGAAATTACTGCAAAGTTTAGATAGGTCAGATTACCTCAGGGAGGATAGTAGTCCTTATTTCCACCAACCCTAACATTCTTTTACACTGCTTGGACAGTGAAAATAGGATTTAGAGTAAGTGCAAATGTATCTTGTCTAGCTTTATGGTAGGGAGAAGAGTCATTAGTGTAAGTGTCAGGCCCAAGAGTTTTGTCTCATTTCTCCATTCTTGTTTGTTCCTGTGTCCTACAGTGGGAATAGGGAGTCATTTCCAGAACATAAAAACAGGGGCCAAAAGTAGAGTGGAGCCAGTACTCACACGACAGGGTGCTAGTTTCTTCTACCCCTCTGTTGAAATCTGTGACCTGCAAATTATATTTTTCAGGGTCTGTATTTCAATGGGGATTTTTAAAAAGATAGTATGATGACAAAGGGCTAGAGCTAGAGATCCTAGAATCATAGAATGGCCTAGGCTGGAAGGGACCGTAGAGACCATTTTAATCCAGCCTCCCTGCCACCAGGAGGCAACACATGGGGACCGGGGAATTGATCCCGCAACCTTGGCTTTGTTAGCACCATGCTCAGCTGACTGAGCTAAGCAGTCCCCAAAACTTGAACTTTTTGAAAACTCAAAGCTGGTTGTGCTTGTGGATCTGCCCTGACACAAGGTGCTCACGGTGCTCACACATGCTCACGGCAGCTCACTCATAGCCTGTGAGCTGCCCTATACTACAGCCAGAGTCACTGGGGGATGTTTTCACTGAGCTGTTAGAGGCTAAAAAATTTTGAACAAGAATAAAGAAAGAAAGGGAAAGGTGGGTAGACATGTCCCTCCCCTCTCTGTCGCATTGCTCTGATGGTCAATGGTGAGTTTCTGATTGTGTAAGGCTCCCGTGTCACGTTGGACTTAGCGTCTGAAAGCCAAAAATGCTGGAGGGACTGGAGGATCATGTGGCTATTCTTCCAGCCAAGTTTCCTTCAGATCTTTAAAGCAGCTGCTTCAGAAATGCATTCTTGCTGCAGACCTTCTGGAGACTTGGAGGGATTCACAGAAAGGCTCACTAATGACTCTTCTGTGCAGTGAACTTTCTGCCCAGGAACTCACTGTCTTGCGTGAGGGCCAAAAAGCACAATCGCTTATCCTGGGCGGTTTGCATAAGACAATCTGAGCAGAGAGGCCATCTTTGTTTGACGGAAACACACTCAGGTGTACTCTGACACATACATTAAACATTTCAATGTGCAGAGGCTGTTACTGTTCCTACTATGTTGTACTTCCTCAACATATCAAAACAATGCTCAACTTTGCTGAACGTAACCTAGTGGACAAATGTTATTTAGCAGACAAGGCACACCTTATCCCTGAGACAAGCTTGAATGCATAGTAAAGCAGGGAACAGAAAATTCCATCTCTTGTTTCCAATTCTGTGGCAGCCACTTCACCCCATCCTCTTAATGCTTAAAGCAATCCCTGGTTACTGGAACATTTAAATTGCTTGATCGCTTTGGAGGTTTTCTTGCTCTTCTTTTCTATCATGGTATGAAAGCTCTGTTTCTGTAGTATATTTGAAACATCTTCTTCCCAGTGATACCTAAGTAAAATAATTCATACCCATATTTCCACCAATATGAAAAGAGTCTGTTGCAGGTGAGGGAGGAGGAAACACTGTGGTCTGCAGGGAGCAGTGCCAGGAAGTGGAAATACATCAACCACAGCACTGCTGTTAATAGATCTCCTCTTCTGCTGCAGGTTGGGGCTGGTCTGGTGTCCTTCCCTTCCCACCCTTCCTCTGCCTGTGCTGCCAGTTTGCGTGAGGGGTGCAGTTTCTCTGTGTAATTTTGACCTTCTGGCCCTGAGATTGCATCATTCAGCCTTCCCCTTGGAGTCACAGACTTGGGCAACTTCTTCTTGTAACCTAATATGTCTCACAAGCTAAGCATTTCAAGCCTGTTTTACAGCTTTGAAGGGCTTGATCGAAAGCTAAGTGAAGTCAGTGGAAGGACTCAGTGCGTTTTGGATAAAGTCCTGAGGCGAAGCTCACATTCCATACATTTCAGCTTGGATTTGGATTTTCATAAGCTTTAAGACTCCAGAAAGCTGCCAGCTTCGCAAGTCTACATCCCATAGCATGTGCTCTCAGTCTCTTAGTTTTGTAAGGCTGCTTTAAATCTGAGAGAAAAGTTAATGAATTTGTCAGGACTACAACAAGAATCAGTGCCATCAACTGCACAGAAACAGCCATTTTCATTGAAGATGTGTTTTCTTCTAGTGCGTGATTGTTTGCATCTAAGAAATATGAATGCAAGTAAGACTTATTTGCAACACTAGGCAGGTAAAAATCTGTGTTCTGCAGAAGGCTGCTAGTGGAGTGCCCAAATCCAAAAAAGAAAGCTCTGTTTTCATTTTCACTCTTGTTTACTCAGTGTGGGCTTGGTCAATTTTCAATTCATACCAGAGTAGGTTATTAGAATAACACTACTATTTCTAATCCAAACTGAGGCTTATTAGCTCAGTCAAGTCTGACTTTGTCCCAGCTAAAATCAAAGCAAAACTTCGACAGGAACAGAACCAAATCCCTTCAACCCTCTGGAAAGGGATATGGTTTAGTCGAGGACCTGTCACTATTAGGTTAATGATTGGACTCAATGATCTTAAAGGTCGTTTCCAATCTAGGCAATTCTGTGATTCTGTGAAAGAAGAGTAAGTACTGGTGATACCTGAAAACAGTACAGCTATGTCCATTTACAGGGTCGCTCTCTGGCTCCTGGAATGCTTTACTCAGAAGACTATTATTTTTGCATTCATTGCTTTGTAAAACAGGAAGTAGCTTTGCCTTGTGGTGATGATTAATTTCTGAAAATAGCCATGAAACTATTTAGCACAGAAATTATTTTTTTAAATAAATAAAAATATTTTTTAAAAAGTAAACAAATCCTCCAACTTTTTTGTGCATTGAATATGGAAATGCATCTATACAAAATACTTAACTACCTCCCTTAATGTTCCCTCTTTTGTTTAATTATCTTGGATGTATTAGGACAAGTGTCCACATATAATGTTGCAGTAGAAATTCCAGCTGTATTAGCAGGCTATGGAATATTTACATTCGTTTTGAAAAGTATCATCATATGCAGTATACTGTTTTGTTTGCCAGTTAAAATAGTCGCTGCACCAAAGGGAATTTCAGAAACCGAACTCCGTTCTGATAATACTAGGGCAAAGACACTAGCTAAAAACTGCAAGTTTATCTCACTGTCACCACCACTTGCACTTGAATCCTGTAGGAAAAAGATCTACTGCATTCTGCTTTGCTGCATGTTTGGGATAAGGAGAAACAAGCAATATTGTGAGCTCTGCTCTTCTGCACCTGTTGGTATTGTCTTTTCCCATGGTATAGCTGCTAAAGCATATGGAGGAGCTAATTCCCTGGTGCAAAGAGATTCCTTATCATTGTCTTTTCTATGAAGTAAATTTAGGCTAACAGTGGACGGGAGAAGTGCTACATGAACATTTATTTCTTTTCAGTATTCTAGCTGCTGCTGCAATTTCAAGCACCTGCAGTTTATCAAGTTAGACATAAGAATGATTGACATTGTGGGAATAACAATCATCTAGACATGTCATTCAGGAAACAATAACACATATTTTTTTCCCCTACACTTTGTTTTAGGGAGCTTGGTGTTCAGCTTGAAAGTCTGTAGAATAATTTGTTAAGAACTTGTAATGTTTATAAGTAGAGTGTGGGCATAAAACCAATAAAAACCCAACCCCCTTACACAGGTATTATTTTTCTACTTGGCAATCTGAATTTCCCTTCCCTTCCCTTCCCTTCCCTTC
>NW_009716041.1:0-8756 GCF_000703405.1 Apaloderma vittatum
GGGGCTGCCCCGGCGGCGCCTGATTCCTCCTAAAACAGTGAAAGAAGAGAGTTGTCCGAGGAGGGCTGGGCCGCGGGGTGGCAGCCTCGTCCCCGGGGTGCTGCGGGGCTGTGCGCTGGGACAGCCGAAAGGGGCAGGGTGGCCACGTCTGCCTCAGCCGTGCTGTGTGCTCATAACCCTCCTGGCGAATGTTCCCCGGTGGCCGTTGCGTTGTGTTATCGCAGGATAAACTACACTTTTTTTTTTTTTTTTAAAGTTTATATTCCAAAGGTAGCTCTTCAAGTGTTCGTTACAGCTGGATCACTGAAATGCAATCTTTCTGTGTAGAGTCAGAAGAAAATACTGTGGCAAACCCGAGCTTTCTGGCTCCTCCTTTTCCCACCTAGAAAGTTATCTAGAAAGCAACAATCCATAGCGGGTTAGACAGGGATTTGCTCAGGTAAAATGCCAGGATTCTGATTATGGACATCAAAACCATCTCCTTGAGTCAAAGTAAGGTTCACTTAAATGTAATTTTAGTGCAGCTTTGCTATAAGTATTATGATCTGTCCTGGCATCGAAATGACATGAAAATACGAAATTCCCAAAACTACAATATCACCGATAAGAAAAGGAATAAATTAAATAGGTGTCATTGAATTTAGTTTAAGCTATCTGTGTCCAGCTCAGTTTTTGTAATAATGATGAATTACACAAGAGGGAGCTGTGATCTGATAAATGTATCAACACTTCTCATGTCAAGAATTTTCCATTCAGTATTCACATCAGAAAAAACACAGGATGCTAGTACCTGCTGTATTTTTTCCCAAAGAAGTGATGCGTTCAATCTTTTCACGTTTTGCAGATGTTTAAAGCCACAGTATTACATAGTAATTTTGTAAAAATCAGATGTCCAATCTTGTAATATCCTTTAGGGGACTACTTTTAAGATATTTCTGCTTAATTTACAGCTATAGACTGGAGCAGAAAAATCACTTTGCAAATAAGAACTAGGCATCTCATTTTGGAACTAGCTGTAGAATCCTAACTCAAATTTATTACACTCTTTAGAAACTAAGTTAGAAAAAATAAACAGCTATTTGGCTACTTTATTTTCCCACACACAATTGTCTGAGAGTTGACATGCCAAGCTTCTGACATTTTAAATAATTTTAATTTTCAGAGGCTATGGGTGAAATCCTGTCCTGAATGAAGTATATGGCATAACTCTCTTTTGTCATAAGGCTTACAATCTCTTTTTTTGCATCCAGCAGGTAATACACAAATGAATTTGTACACGTAGAGACCCTCTTTTGCACTATTGATGTATAGGTATGCGTTTACATTCTGGGAGCATACCTTTCGTCCATTTACTCTGCAAGACCACGTGTTTGAAGGAGTCAAGGAATCACCATATAAAGGAAAATACACCTGCATCTCTAATTTACGGAGGTGAAACTTTGGAAAAACCTGAAGATTTCCTAGGCAGATTCTAAAATATATAATGCTAGGATCTTAAGTCAGTGACTAAACTTCCAGGCTTATTCCACTGAGAAAGCATGTTGACTGTTTTTCTTTGGGGCTGGAGACAATACTTCTGATACATTCAAATACTAATTAGAATAAATCGATGGCAACTCTGAGCATGTTTCAAGTTCACCACATCAGCTGAAACCGTGTAGAAAACAAAGAATCAGAAAATGACTGAAAGTAATAAGATTTGTTGATTAGGGTGAGAAATTTGAAAAATTTGTTTGTTTTTCTGGAGGTGTGGGGGGGTAGCTTTTATACCCAACATTTTTATTTTAGACTTAAAAAAGAGCTTGAGTGCCTAAAGACTTATCTGGGGTTTTTTTCCACTTATACCAGTTGGTCTTACAAGAGCTATTATCTACAAACCTGGTCTAAGGATACAGATAGAATAATGACAGCTACCCTGCCACTAGGGTAAGGAAATGCTTTTGTTTATATCTTGCAGAGATACAAGCTTATTTGGAAATGTGTGTCTAAGCTTCTCCTGCACCTTTTCCTGCATCAGCAAAACTGCAGACTTCTCCAGCAAGTTCTCAAGGCATTTACTGCAAGTGTGCTTGCTCTCTATGTGCAGGAACAACAATAGTTTATTTGGTCTCAAACAACGTATTCAAGGCAGAGCAAAATGGTAGTTACTTCCCTTTTAGAGAATTTAAAAAAAAAAAAAAGGAGAGAGGGAAAAGGGAAGAAGGATGCAGTACTGTAGATTTAATGTTGCTGTCAGACAAAAAAAAGTCAAACTATAACAGTTTCCTCTATCCAAGTCTGAATCAAGGGTCTACAGTGGCACTCAGAAGAAAAATAAATTTCTTCCTCCCACTTCTTGCCCTCCATTTTCTTTTTAGATGCTACTTAATACAAGCACTTTTTTTTCTGCACATCCCTTTCATAAACTTCCTGATAGGAAAATCAGAAATTGATTTTTTTTTCATCAACTAACTTCCCATAATGTCTTGTGAATTTTAGAACTTAGGGGTAATACTTGGGTAACGGGAAATTAATTTTTTTCCTCAACTCTATGTAAGCAGAGACTGCGTTTAGAGGATTGTGGAGTGTTTCTCGTAGGATACTTTCATTTAGAAATAATAAATAGTTAATTCATTGAAGTGTTGGAAATTGTTTATAATAGGGAAAATCCAGGTTTTTAAAAACTCTCTATGTCAAGAATTCAGTTTATTTGGGTAACCACTATTTTAGAATACAATTGTATGATTGACTTGAGCTGCAAGGGATGCTATGCTCTATGAGGTTATTCATAGGAGTCATGTCACTGAACAATATTGTCACTATTTGCTACGTGGAGAAATTATTTTCCGTCTGCTCTCATGAAGGAGTGCTGAGTTGTGTATTTTTCTGCTTTTGTGTAAGACTTTCAAGTGTCTTATGTGTACCGTAGTTCAAGAGATGTATCCTCTTAGTTCCCACTTCAGTTGGAAATATATGGATGCATCTCCTAGTTGGCTTGAAAAATGAACCAAAGACAGTATGGTTTTGTGGTAGGTTGACCCTGGCTGGATGTCTGGTGCCCACCAAAGCTGGCACATCTTCTGGGCAGGTTCATATTCTAGATGCCTGAGAATACAAAAATCAAAGAGCAGGAAGTTTAGCTACTTCTAGTCCTGGGTGGAAGCTGAGTGGGGGTTTTAAACTGTTTGGGACTTGTGCCTACAGGGGGACCTCAGGCAGAATGCTGCTGCCCAAGTCTTGTGTGAGGCACCCAAAGCTTTAGTCAGATATGCCTGACTATATGCTTGAAGCAGAAGCTATTCTGAAATCCTTAGAAGTTTAACTTCAGATACAAATCTTGATGTTTTCTCTCCTGACTTTTGATCTCTCCCTTTCAGTTAGTGTGGGCAGGAGAGATGGTAAAGCAAGCTGTGTATGAGAAATTAAAATGAGAACAAAAGCCTGTCCAAATTATGCAACAAGAATCATTATGCTATAAAACTGCTCTTCAAATGTGGCTGTCATTGAAAGATATTAAGATTTCAACAGTTATTTTCTTGATGAAGACTTAATTTCTTGCATAAAAAGGTTTTTAAGCTTAAAGCTATGCCTACACAATTAGTGTCCTTTGGTTTTTGGAATGTTTGAAGGGTACTAAAGGATTTGAATGTGTTTTTCATCACTGCAGATCAGTTATCTCAAACTATCTTCACAACAGCCTTATAACTTAAACAATTGACGAAGGTAATGTGTTGCTAGAATACAATGATCACTAGACCACTTTGCAATGGAATGTATGTAGTCTTAAGAACTTAGTGCAGGCTTGAGGGTCATGCTGCTATATGAAGGGCTAGAGTTGGGGTTCGACAAAAACAAGCAATAACTAAATTTCATCTGCCAATTCAAAGGACAACTTTACTGGAATACAGCAGAGAACAGAAGCCACAGACTCCCTTTTTTAACCCTATAAGGAATGGGTTTTTCGTGTGTGCAGTGAGGCAGAAAGAAACTGTTCTACTGTACCAACAGTGAGAGTGTTTGAAGAAATAAAATCTGTAGGTAATATTCATGATGGCATTATTATTAAATTTTGTAGATTGCATGGTGATGTACGTGTCACTGGAAGGCTCTGCTGTGCATATCTGTAATCTAAGTGCACTCTCTGGCCTAGGAACAGCAACCTGATGTGTGGTTTTAAGCAAACTCATTTTGAAGAGCACACACAGCCTTTCCTTCCACAGTTTTCCTGCTAGTCCTCCTGTACTCATCAGAGTCCTCCTGTACTCATCAGTTACATAGTTGTTTGTTGTGGGGCTGTTACCCCAGTGCTTGGGATAGGAAACCTGGCCCCTGTTTCTAACTCTCTCTTTCTCCTGTTTTGTGGTCCTGGGCTGCCTCCCAAACCTCCATCTTTAAAAAGGCTTTCTGTCCATTGAATGTTTCAAGGACAGCAGATAATTATTTTGTGGGTTTATTTAATGTATTCTCTCAGTTCTTCTTCCATTCTTTTAATCTTTGGAGTTACTTTAACATAATTTCTTTATATAAATTCACTTTTTTTTCTCCAGAACAAGAATATTCACTGCTGGTTTTGTTACTTCTTTTTCCCCCCTTCCCTTTCTGTATTACAGAGGTGGCTGCTGGGCTTAGCTAGGATTTTACTCTCCCTATGCTAGATGCTACACAAATCCAGTAAGAGACAGGACCTACTAGGAAAAGCTTGGAATCCAAATAAACAAGGCAGCACATATTAGGTAGAAGAGGCACGGATCAATGATACGGCTTGTCTGGGAATGGCTAAGCTACATATAGAATCCAAGTCTCTTGAAATTCAGTCCCAGTAACCACCCAGTGACCTGTGCAGTCTCTTTTTTTTTTTTTTTTCCATAAATTATCAGCAGTTCTAACTGGGCAGAAACATTGGTGCTGTGTTAGACAAACATTTCTCCTGTATGGCCTGGTCTTGTTACCTTTGTAATAAATACAAAGAATTCTAATGGCTATTGAGCCCAGCTCATAATGAAGAGCGAATCAGTAAAGAGAACAAAAACAACTTCAAGCAGGCTTATGCAAACATGCCAACCAATGCACGAAGTACATTTTCACAAGTCAGGGCTGGTTAGTAAATACGATAGAGAAAAGAACAAACAGACCTCAATTTAAACAATCGTGACTGTTTTATGAGACCGCAGTATAACTTCTTTATCATCAGTTTTCAGATCTGAATAGTCTGCTGACAAACTTTTAGAGAAAAACCAGACACAAACATGCAGCATTATTGTAGGTGGCAGTAGTGAAGTCACATTTATCACTCCTATTTTCAGTGATTTTTACAAACAGCACTGACATCTCACTGTCGTAAGGGTTATATGTGAACGTAGTTAGAGACAGTCTTGTTACTTACAAAGCCGCAATCCTGAAACCTCTTACACATATAGATACCTTTCTATTATTTGTGGGTGGATCTTAATCCATTTCACAGACTCAGCGTGTTGTGAATGCAGAGAAGCTCAGGTCAGCTTTCTGTGTGTGACTATGGGAACTGGATCTCTGCAGCAGAGGTATCTCTGCAGCGTAGGTATCTATCTCTGGTGTGGTTGTATGGGACCCAGCCTCGGGGGACGGGGTTTGTCACTTGGGTTTGTCACTTGGGAGTGGCACCACACGACCATGGCTCTGCAGCTTCCCTCGCTGATACACACGTATGTGGCATGCCTCATCGCTGGACCCTGCAGGCTTCTGAAACTGTCTGCACTTCACAGCTAAGTGTTGTTCAATGGTTCATCTTTTCTTTATTACATCTCGTCATGTATTCTTCTAGCTTTCTTACCTACGTATTGTGTTATGTATGTTCTAACTCTGTTATCTCATTCCTCATCACCTTAGACAAAAACTGACCGTATTTAATATTAATGTAGTCAGCAATCCTATTAAAATAAACTTGAGATTTCACGTAGTAAAACTTTATTTTACAGGATTAGAATTAAGTGTCTGCTCATCTATTATTTTCAGTTATTTTGGAAGAAAGCATTAGAGGTGACTGAGAGTAAAAACATCAAGAATTAGAACTCAAGAGAAGGCAGCAACTCAGAAGAAAAAAAAAGAGAAAAGTTTCTTGAGACATTTAACAAAAGAGGCAGATTAGAACCTACTGTTATATACTTAAATTTCCTTTGTTCTTTGTGGTCTCTGGACTTTTGCGCTATTTTTAACATGATATTTCCAAATATCTCAATTTTTCAAATTGCCATATTGGACGTTTTCCACGGACTTACTCTATCAGGCAAACTAGTTCTAACTATGTGTATAAAGCTATCTTTACATATATGTTATTTATATGTTATTTTAAAATTTATTTTCCCTTTAGTTACCTACTTTTGCTCCTAAAAATACACATAGGATCAGCACTCATCTAGGAAGTGCAGAAGTTCTTCTGTTTTTTTTGTCTCGTGACTACCGGTAAGTTTAGATTCTTACTGCAGCTGAAAAAATTACCTGCCTTCCACTTGAAAGCATTCACATTGGTGTCAAGATGTGTCAAGATCTTTTGTGTGCCACCTCCAGTGAAAGGCTGTCAAGGTGAAAACACTACGTGTCATCCTAGCTTCCCACGCTACACCCAATTTTAATTTACTCTTAAATTGCCATAATATCTTGTGAGTACTGCATTCTATCAAGTCAATGTCTGTAATCCACGATTCCTTAAAAAAATAAATAAATTAAGGAATACAACAAAATAAAGAAAAACTGCGCTTTCAGATTGTGGTATTTGTAACTGTTTTCCTCAGAAAAGCGAAAATGAGACATTTCCAACAGAAACAGAGTATGAATTACACATGTTCTCGCAGGAAATTTTGCTAGGAATGGAAGACTGGCATGCACCAGTTCCAGTGTCACAGATGTAAGACTGCTCTTCCCCTTTCCAGACTACATAGTTTTCCCCTTATCAGTCAAATACTTCTTTAAATAACTGAATTGTGTAATTCTTAAAGAAGCAAAACTTCCCGTGTTCACGTTTTAGAGGAAACAAAGTTATTAGCATATCATTGCATAAGCATCTTATTTCTTCCATTTAGTTTCAATCTCACATAAACATACAAGCTCTCAAGACAGCTACATGTAGAATAAAAAATTATTACTGGAATATGAAGAAATTCTCATTTCAGTAGTTTCTACATCCATTTACTTATAGCTTTATGAGGCGCTCCCAGGTAGCTACAGAAACACTTAACTCTCTCCATCGACTCTGCACTAAAAAACTATCCGTTTAAAAACCTGCAAAGATCAAAGAATTCCTACGTTGGTTACGTTAGCTGCAGAAAAACCACCACCCTTGAAGCTGATTTCCTGCTTGAGAAACCAGAAGCTAATTGCAGAACAAAAGGTACGTTTTGAGAGGTCCTCCATTTTCAGCAGTCACTGCATTAACGTGGATCTGATGCAGAGCAGCGTGGAAATGTTTTGCATGTTCTGTAAGGAGGATATTCGGGTTGATGTACACTGTTAGTACTGCTGGATGTGATGGTATAGCATTCTTTAGTGTCAAAATTTTATGTTTCAGCTGCTCCGAAGAGCAGGTATTTGGGTAATGAGTAGGCAGCTGTGTTTTTTACAGTCAACTGTCATCTTTACCATGTCACTTTCCACCTGCTGCTTTTTTAAAAAATTAAAATCCTTCCCACTCTCTTCAAGTCAGTTATCAAGATTCAAACCTATGGTACCAGGATAATGTTTGTTACGTGACTGGCAATTAAAAGAACAATGCGAAGAGAGCAACAGGTAACTTGTGGTACTTGGTAGATTGGTTTTTCGTGTTGTTTTGTTTTGTTTTTTAATTAAAATATTTTCATTGATATTTATTATTTATTCATTATCTGTTGATGATGACTTCTAGTTTTCTGCTCATTTTTCAAAGCCAAATATGCAGAGTATTTAATGTCGAATTTAAAGCCAATTTTTTCATAATTAAAATTATTATGATTAATTAATTAATTAAAGTAATTTAACACCTTAAAAATAAATTTTTTGAAAACGGCTTCATTATTTTAAGTATTCAGCTTCTAAAAGTATTTAGGCAATACTATGTTCAGTGCTGCTAGGCCTGTGTGACATTGATGAGAATTTCCTTTCTGAAATGTGATAGGATGCCCTTAAACTCAGACCTAAACATCCACATGAAAGGTCTCTTAATCTCACCTCCAGGAATTTTGCTTCATGCCAGGGCCTGAAGTCAGCTCCCCCACTATATGTTTGAAACCCATCTGTGTCTGTAGGGTATAAGAAGGCAAGTAACTCCCTGGTTTGTTGGTCTTGGCTTCTCATCCATCTGCACTGTGTCCATCCTGTCCTAGGATAATGAAAGGAATAAAGAGCATGTATTGCAAGAGGAGAATAAAAAAGACCTGGCTTGTGTGGGGAAAAAAATAACAAGTTCAATTGTCTAGAAAGGCAATAGTTAGCGAAACTCCTCAGAGATAAAGATATTATTTAGATTAATAATAGGCAAGACACAAGTAGACATACACGGTATGAAAACATTTAGACTGTAAATTAGAAGAAAATTTCCAGTCATCAGGAAACTAAGGTTCTAAAATAGCCTTACAATAGGAGCGATGGCATAAATAACCTCGCTGGCTATGGGATGGTACCTTATTACTTTAAAAAGGAGATTTCATGGTTGCCTATAAAAGGGAACTAGACTGAGTGACTCAGAAAGCAATTTCTAATCCTATGTTTCCAAATTCCACTTCTTTGTTTGGGTGGGGGGTGGGGCAAAGAAGGGTTTATGTAGAAAAGTG
>NW_009716041.1:8787-10511 GCF_000703405.1 Apaloderma vittatum
ATAATTAATGATTATAATTAATAATTATATAATTAATAATTAATAAAATCTAATGATTTTAGAAGGTGAAATAAGGTAATGTGTTTATATTCTCAGCCATCTAAATATAAATATGGATGAGAGCAGTAAGAGAATGTACAAGACTAGATTCAATTACAAATAAGTACAGTAGAGCAAAAACGATGCAGAAGCTTTTTTTATTTCATGTCTGTGGAGTCCATAGCTATACTTTATTTGCCTTGTAGAAAGAAATGTTAATAGTATGTCCAATTAATACGCACCTACATTAAGTTTCTATACAGGTGAGCTTCCCAAATTATATGCAGTAATGGGGAAAGATGGGAATCACCTTCTGTAAGGTGATTCAGACCACCTAAAACGGGGCAGCAATTTGGCTTTTGGCACAGATGGTCTGAATAGCCCCAGAAGTGCCTTCCTCCTGTCACTGACTCTGGAGCACTAATTTAGTGTTCCAAACCGGTGGGCTGAATTGAAAGTGGAAATAATTCTACTTCATTTTCCTAAATAAAACATGTGCAGACACGAATAAGGAAAGCCCCTGCCCTGAGGAGCTTATGATGAGAAGACTGAACATTTCAAACATTTTGCTACTCTGTTGGATGTTAGCCATTTCCAATATGGGTTCAATAACACTTCATCAAATCAGCTAAACCTGTACGATATTATAATAATATATTTTTGTGCAAGTATCTTTGTATCATTACGTTCATAGTTGTGATGGAGCAAAGATGTAGTTTTTATATATTTTTGAACTGGAGATGTAGTTTCATACACTCTTACAATTACCAAATTTGTATGTAGTCAAATGATGCAAATAAAGCAACCAGTGCATGTTACTGTTAAAGGACCAGAGCTCCAGTTTATTCATATTCTTTTCTCCTTCTTTAATTAAAAAAAGATATTTAAGACCATTTCCTAAGAGATAACATCCTTTTAGAAACAGCTTGCAACTTAAATAGTGGCTTAGCTTTATTTTTAGCCAATCATCACTCAAAAGTAAGTTTTAAAAGGTCTTCTTTGATTTACTATGTATTACTTGCTGAAAAATCAGATCTATCAAGTCCTATCAGATATACTTTAGTCAAGTGGGTCCTACCAATTATGCTCTACCTTATGGAACAATAGAGGAGAAAGAAATGTTAAAATTACATGAGGCAAAATAAGAGAGATAACAGTAAAGATAGGTAAATAATCTAATTTATTTCTAATTTGTTTTTTCAAAATATCTAGATACTAACTCAATTGATTCCATAAACATAGGTGTTTATGCTAAACTTACTTATGTGCCTCTTTAGTAGCATTCCATGGCAAAGTTGACTTGCTAGATACTATAAAATACCAAATAACTGACAAGGAAAACAAATTTCACTCTTGCCATCAGGCATGTCATCCACATTCATGTCTGCTTGTGTCATCTGATGCATGGGTGTTGTTTCTCTCCACAGAAATTTATTTTTCTTCTTCTTTCTTGTTCTCTAATGGAAAATGAACTCCTGGGTCCAGAGATCAGGAGGGAATGGAATTTCCACCCTGCAGCATTTCTCTGAAACCACTCTTGGGTTGTGAATCTTCTTCTCTGCTTGTAATGGAATCTCACACACAGCCAGTCTATGCTAATGATTTTAGTTGCCTCCAGCACCACTTATGACTAAGTGCAAACCCCTCTCTTCTACTCAGTACCCGCCATCCTGCTGCACAAAAGT
>NW_009716041.1:10555-30498 GCF_000703405.1 Apaloderma vittatum
TCGTAGGGTTGGTTGAGTTGGAAGGGACCTTAAAGATCGGTTAGTCCCAACCCCCCTGCCATGGGCAGGGACACCTCACACTAGAGCAGGTCACTCAAAGCTCCGTCCAGCCTGGCCTTGAACATGGCCAGGGAGGGGACATCCACAACTTCTCTGGGCAGCCTGTGCCAGTGCCTCACCACCTTCACAGTGAGGAACTTCTTCCTTACATCTAAGCTTAAATCTACTGTTTCAGTTTAAAGCCATTACCCCTTGTCCTATCACTACACTCCCTGACAGAGTCCCTCCCCTTCTTTCCTGTAGCCTCCTTGAAGTACTGGAAGGCCGCTACAAGGTCTCCCCAGAGCCTTCTCCTCTCCAGGCTGAACAACCCCAACTCTCTCATAGGGAAGGTGCTAACTATATACAAAGACAGGAACACATCCTTTAAGAGGTATCAGTAAAGACATCATGCCTGTGCGTGTGCCTGTCTGTCAGGAGCTAAAACTGCTGCACAAGTGTATATATCCAAGCTAGTTGTGAGTTCTTCCCAGTATTTTTACAATTTGAGGGCTGGGAGGGCAGAAGATAATAAACTTTCAAAAATCTGTATACATATTCTACTACTTTATGACATTAATAGGGTTGCCGGTTAGCTCAGTCGATTAGAGGGTGGTGCTGATAACACCAAGGCCACAGGTTCAATCCCTGCTCGGTTCCCATATGTTGCCTGATCTAGTTGAGAGGCGTCCTTGCCCACAACAGGGAGGTTGGATTAAATGATCTCTCAGGTCCCTTCCAGCCTAGGCCATTCTATGATTCTATGATTTTATGATTCTATGATTACATATTGCATGATACCACCCAGTTTTGTCAGAGTATAAGAGCCCACTGTCAGAAATGTCATCATTTCAGATCACATCTGAGAAATTTACAGTATGAGAGTTCTTGTTCTGAAAACTCTTAACCAAGAAGAAAGCTTACCAGTTTTCTGAATTGAAAGTTAGTCATTCTGTATCAACACAGTGCAACACAGCTGTAGCCAAGGGATCGTTCCACTGTGGGTGTATCACTCCTCATGCAAGAGCTTGGAACATCTTTAAGCATTTCTTCACCCCTCAGGCACTGCACCAAGGAAAAAGGGTGGATTGCTTCTATAGAGCTTCAGTTTTAGCATTATTGTACTTTCCTAACTCATGTAACTATACTTGGATGTTTCAGTTAGCTAGGCTAGTAAAGATATATTTTCCTGTTTTTTCCTAATTAGTTTTCCTTGTCATTTCCCAAAAAGTATTCCTTAGATGTCTAGGCTGTCTGGTTTCACCTACTACTTTGTATGTGAGAGAACCACACAGTGAATAATGGGCATTCTGAATGCCTTGAGTCTGAGAGACTCCTACACCATTGGAAATGCTCTACAAATCCTTTACTTGACACATTCTTAAGGAATGCAAAGCTGCACATACACTTTGTGAGAAATCCATAGGAGTGGTCTCAGATGCAGCAGCACACTATCTTTCCAGATATTTCAGGAAGGAACCTAAGAATGTCAGTGCAGGTTTCCTGCAGAAATCTTCACTTTAGAAACTCGAGTTAAAAAGGGAAGAAAATCTCAGCACATTCTCCCCATTTGTATTCAGTAATGTCTCATAAAATGGATATCAGAATCACCTTGATGATACCACATTGTTGTGTGACACAGCATGCATGGATATGCCTCAAAACAAGCTCTCAATAAAGAAGAATATAGATATATTACATCCTAGGGTGAATAGCAAGGTCTTCATACTCTTTTGTGTAACACACTGAGATAGTTAATACAGGCTATGACAACAAACACTGTAGCTGTTTCTGTTTTAAACAAAAAGGCTAAAGCAAGTTATGTCACATACCATCAATCAACCAAGTTCTGAAAACATACATTAGAGTAAGATATATTGCTCCAGAGAGATGTACTATAAACTTAGCATGAAGCAATACAAACAGCAATTTTGCTTGAAATATAATTGGAAAATTGTCCTGACTCAGACAGGTTGTTTCCCAGAAAACAAACTTGTTTTCTGAGGAAAAAAAACCCAAAACACAACAAAATAAACCAACAAAAAGCACCAATTCTCTCTGGCTCCTGGATGGTGTTGAACGTATTTGTAACTGATAACCTTTTGATCTTGTGGACATTGGTATTGATATACTTTTCCCTCTGATTCCTAGCCTTTTCTTCCAAGTCAAACAGGATTTTGCCAGTTTTGCTCAATGTGTCATGACCAATGCAGTGGTGGCTTCTGGTTCCCAGGGTTGTCTTGTCCAGCTTTGTTCTTTGTTTTTTATCAAGGTGAAGGTGAGATGAAAACACGATCTTTCAAAAGGATGTGATATTCACTCTATCCAGTGACTTGGATGAGTCTTGCACCTCACCAGTCATGCCCCCTGGATGAAAACCATGAACATTTTTGGGGAAAAAAAAAAAAAAAAGACAGATTCTTTTCTTTGTGCAGGTCAGGTACTGTGCAAAATGAAAATTCTAACCCATCCAGTGAGGTGCATATGCCTTTCAATACAAGCATTTAAGTCACTAATAACTTCTTTCAATAAAATGTGAGTTGTTGGTCCCCTGGCAAATACACTGAGCAGCCTTAAAACAGCAATTCAAAACAAAAAATGGGACTGAGAAAAATCAGTTAGGAACTTCTTTACATTTGTATTTCTACACTGTCTCAAAAAACAGCCTCAATTTAAAAACCATTTTTTCCCTAGCAGTTAATTGATAGTGTATCTACTAATATTTGAGCTATTAATGTTCTAATTTACAACCAGACTTATTCTGACTGTAAGATTACACACTTTGTGAGTCTAGTATTTGAATTTATTCCTCAATTACTAATGCAATTAATTGTAGCCTATTTTTAACACATCAAGCTCATGGTATTGTAGGTTAAGAATTAGATCAAACCCCAACAAATTATGGTACACTAGGTATAAAGCATCATATGCCTGACTAGATATTCTTTGTAAATGCATTTTCTGAAAAGCCAACAGGAAAGAAGAGCCTAATGGGCCCTTTACTTACTTTTGAAATGTGCCCTACTGTCTACCCTTTGCATTATTTCAGTTTTTCAGTTAAGAGGAACAGGCATGCTGAATTCTCTCTATTACTACATTGCAAGAATGGATGACTGGATAAAGTTACGCTCTTGCTTGCTTACTAGAGAAAGCATTTCCAAAATAAAGGATGTGCATCTCAGAATGAGTCCAGATTTCAAATAACTTCACAACTGGAAAGAGTTTGGATCTAGGTTTAGAATGACACTTTGCAGTTTAGGCCATTTTAAATTTTTCAGTACTTAAAAATTCGCCATGTAGTCAGTATGTTCTCAGACAGGCTATTTTTAACATAAAGTAGTGATACAAGAATATGTATTGTAAGCTTTAACTAGATTCAATGGAGAAGAATACTATTTAGCAGTGTCATTAAGAAAAAATTATCAATTAATCTCACTGTTAAATGATCTGAGATATTAAATGTAAAATGACCTCACTAAAGTGATACGAATAAAAGTGGTCATTCTTTAGTCAACCAACGTTTCCATTTAATTAAAATGTTATCTTATTTACTAAGCCACATGGAGTTTCTGGTGTTTTTATTCAAATGCATTAACATGGTAGACAAAGAACTTTTTTACCTATATATTTTTGCAGCCTAGAACAACCAGACAATACCTACATGCAATATATGAACAATAAATATTATTTTCCATTAAAAATAATAAATTAATGAAAAGAAGTAATAAATGTTTATTCTTTGGTAATCCCTTCAAATCCAGCTTTTAACTAAAGAGAAAAAACCTCACAGTCAAGTTTTATGCATTTTGAGTGTCTTATTGCTTTCAAAATATAGTCAATTAATTCCATTTAACAGCTGAATATTACTCTTCTCTATATAGCAGTGCCTGATCATTTTTCCATATGCTACTCTCTCCTTCTAAAAAAGCTCTTTCTCTAATGGCCTTTGATACTTCCTTACAGAACATTTTGTTCTTTTCCGCTTTCCATTTTAGTTCCAACACATACTGAGGCTGTAAAGGGAACATCTATTTAAGATCTCTTCAGAGCCTGAGGATACGTATTCTTTGGGTCAGTGCTGAGTGACATAGTTTCTTCTTTCATCAACCATTACAAAGCTCAGGAACAGTGCTGATAATATCTGAAACTTCATGCACTTAACTGTAGTAATCTCTGAAAATTGCTTCTTCCGAATCATTACTCCTGCTGAATATAGAGGAGTTTGTCTCTTGAATAGGTAATTAAATATTGAAAGCAAGGCAGCTCAGGCACTCTCTAAAAGAGAGCCTCTCTCACTCTCTAAAAGGGCTTTTTTCTGTGACAAATACATACATTTTTCTTGTGAGGGTGAAAGTAGATCAAAATAGGAGGATGTATCATCTAGTCTGTTCTTGTCTTAGTTTTTGACACCCTGTGGGAAAACAATATTCAGGCCTGTGCATTATTTCATGCACTCAGCAAGAGGTGCACCTAATTTATTTGCGTATATAATAAAGGACATATTTGTAACTTCCTAAAAGACAGTAAATAAATTAGTACTCTGAGAGGAGAAGGACAGCATGGAAGAGAAAGAAGTGGAACCAAAGCAATATTTCTAATAGGATAAATTTTGCGTTAGGTGAACAAGTGCCTGGTACTTTTTCAATAAGAAATGTGATTTTGTTTTCTCTACTCCGTGATGCAGGCAGCATTTAACTTTGCTCTGTTCTATCCCTCAACTAATTTGTTAAATGAGTTAAATATAATTCTCGATTGTACAATTTCTTTTTAAAAATCTAGTCTTATTTGTCACGAGTTACATGCTATGCAAACAGAAAGGCAGAGTTTATCTGTTAAAGAAATACAAATTTTCTATGATGCTTTTCTTACTGGATAAGTGTCTACGTCACAGGGAGCCTTGTCTGCCCTTCTAGCTAGAATGAGCAGAAAAAAAGTTACATTTTCATCCCATGGATTTATTATTTGAAATATAGGTGTTCCTTTACACAAAAGCCTGGATTCAAAATGAGACTTCAGCTGTTACTCATTTAGAATTCATGCTTCAATATCTATTACTTTTATTTTATTTATTTATAAGGTTTTCCCATTTTTAAACTAGAAACAAGTGCTTTCTAAAGCACAAATTTAGGCTATAAATGAGCTAAAGACTTCGAGATGTTGCAATGTCATAGCACACAGCATGTACCTTGAAGTTAGGTTAGTTTAGTTAATTAACTCATTTGAAATCTGTCTGTCACGTGTGCCTTTTCAAACTCAATATATAACCACAGCTGAGACAGCAAGTAAGTTAGTGACCAAAATTTGAATAGACAAAATATAAAAGGATTGCAACACAGTTTCATCTTTAAGCATTAATTCCCAGTTACCATAATTAAAGTAACTTAAAGGGCTATCCTTAAATCTATCACTCATTGTTCAACACTAGGTAAAATGAAATCATGGCACTTGCTTTACATCTTACCTATGAGAAGCACAGGCAAAAAGGAAAAGAATTGTTTTACTATAATTAACTCATCTCCTAAAATTTCCAGGTTTTACCTTCTTTTTGAAATAAATCGTATCAAAAGCAGAATGACACCCTTGAATAAAGCACGTGACAGGTGAGCTTGTTAGAATACTGCAACATGAAGTCCATGAACATACTAATTCTGGCTAAAATCCAAGGGTTCAACAAACATCTGAGAGAAAACACTTCTCAAATGCACCTGTGCAACCTGCAGGACCCTATAGTGTGAGAAAAGTTCAGGTCTGACTGTTCAGGAATTCTGACTAAAGAGTAACTGCTTGTACATGACTAAGAAAGAAAGTTAAAGAAGAAACTGGTATCTTGTCATGAGATTGACGCTCTCATTTTTGTCAGATCTTACAAAATCATTACCTGCCAGGCACAGATTTCCCATAAACACACTTTAAAAACACCTATTGTATTGTAGTTTTTAGAAGTGCTCATGCAGACTATGTCAAAATCAAAGGAGAGCATGTTAGAATAGAGTTAAAACCACAGGTTGAAAACAACATTCCTGTGGTTTTTGTTTTGTTTTGTTTTGTTTTTCAAGTGGGGCACTAAGGGCAATGCTTATGGGATTAGCATTTTCTAAGTGTTATAATGCTTATAACTTTCCATACTAACTTAATTTTTCTTGTTTCTAGCTAGCAATTTTTAACTATTTGGGCTGAAATTCTTCATGCCACTGTTTGCCACTGGCTGGCTATTTCTGTAAATTTCAATGGAAGAGCAAAAATCAGGAGAAAATACATCGTATTTTCCCTGTTAAATTACATAATAGACTTCTGCAAACTGAGAAGATTAAATAATAGAACCAATCTATGCACAGTACCATCGGATCTGATCAATCTTTTCATGCTTTGTTAAATTCACTGAGGTGATGGTGTGGATTTTCCTGCCCTGATTAAAACTTGTTTCATTTGGTATTTTTGTAGTGACTACAGCCACCTTCCCCAAAGAAAAATTCAGAGTTGAACTCTTTTGTCTACCCAAGCAATGCTCACACATCTAATGTCCACCACAGACAAACCCAGAAGTCATTGTTCTATGACGCTGTGGCTTGAGGAGCTATTCAGGTTGATTGTCCCTGGGCTCATGCTATAGTGTGTGTCCCCCTTCTAGGCTAAGCCAGAGCAACAGTTTGCAAGTCATTCTGTGAGCTGGGGGATTTAACTCATTTATGTTAGACAGAAGGAAAATGAGCCCAAATAGGGCAGATGAGTTGGCTGACTTATTTCAAACACAGTCCCACAGTCATCTGTACAGGTACGAGGCAGGGGACGTGAGCTGCAGAGTAATGAATGTCCAGGCTTGGGAAAGACAACAATGTCTTAGACTGGCATTACCACTTGAACCCCTGTATAATTGAATTAGAGACTGTGAGGGCTCTAGATTGAAACTCAGGGGAACGGTAATCGTGACAGGTAGAGCAGCTAACAAATTATGCCAATTCAACCACGTTGTCTGAAGTCCTCTGCATAAGCTGCATATTGGCACCATTTCAGTTTCAACCCTTAACAGTCACCTTGAGATAAGACACTGCTTGGATAAACATCGCTACCTGTTAGGGACAAATCAGGTGAAAAGAAATACAGTCTTTTGCTTCAGCTTAAATTAGTATTATAAAACATAACGGAAGATCTTATATTAAATTGCCTCTTCTATATGGTTTCTCAATCTCAGTATCACTCAAAACACAGGAGAAAAAAAAAAAGGCACTTGTGGTCTGACTTGCAGTAGAGCTGAGTTTTCTGAGCAGAAGTTAGTGATAAAGTAGGATTTGAATATAAATTTCTAAATACTCGGAAAAATCAGATCATAGATATCTTAGATGAGACACCCAATGCTACGTGATGTAACTGTTTGGATTTTACTCTTAGCATGTTGGTATTCCATATATACAACATAAACAAATTTTCTTCCAGTGTTCACTAAAATGAATTAAGTAATAACAACAGAAGTTGTAAAATGGAAGCTAATCATTCTGCATTCAATGCAGACTGTAATAAACTGTAAATAATTCACGGAGCAGTATGCTGCAGAAAATACCAAACTGTTCATAGAACTGTACAACTATCAGACCTAAATTATCCTATGGGTCACTAAATCTAATTTCCTGAAATTGCAGCCATCTACGTAATCTAGTCCTCTTCTTAAATGTTCCGAATTGGTCCTAAGGATTATTGAATTGCTTGCCCATAACAGGAGAAGCCATAACCCTGCCATCTCTAGATTTTACTGACTGTTTTGCCACAATCTTCTAATGCTCAATCTGAATTTATTCACAGGAAGTTTCTATTTGTTCTTGTGATGATGTTTTCCTTTAGAATGAAATTTCAGTAAATGAACAAAGATTTTATGACAGATTAGAATATAGCAGAGAAATGGTGCACCTCCTTCCCATAACATCTGCTTCATTCTGAATTAATCTTTCTTGAGCCTGGATGCCAAGAACTACAGTAGATGAGATAGCTCCTGCACATCAGATAACACAACACGACCGTAACCACTGTCATTTAGTACACTTGCCTCTTCCACAGCCATGTCACACTGGGGACGCTTAGATCATTCTGTGCACAACCGCTCACCACAGTTGTCCCCACCGCAGCTGTTTCCAGTCAGTGAGCTCACAAGTTAACAGGAACTCTCAGCCTTAGTCCCAAAGAATACTTGTACCTCATACTATTAAATTTTGTCCCCTGTATATTATTCCACGCCTTACAATCATCCAAGTCTTCCTGGATATTGCAGCCTTCTTCTGTGTTAATGACAGCCTACTTTTTTGCTGTTGGCAAACTCAATTATCACACTCTTGTATCTCCATTCTCAGCTTATTAATGAAATATTAAACAAGAACTGTTTAAAGACTGACCCTTGAAGAGCTCCAGTAATCACACTCTTGTAACAACACTTTCCCTTTCTACACTACTTGTCTTCCTTTTAGCTAGCTTCCTCCCTCACCATATATTGCTTTCAATAATTAGTGAGCATTCATTAACATAAGCACTGAATGCACAATTATTTGGCAGGAGTCATGCAGAAATAATACATTCTTGTTTAGGTAAAGACTGTTTAATGATGCATGTTTACCTAGAGACTAAAATAAGGACTGATATAAATCTAGAGAATTTTTTTAATAAACAAAAATGTCTTTTTCCACTCTACTAACACTATTTGCAAACAATAGTTGAGTCTGACACGTAATACTAAGAAGTATAGAGTATTAAACGCTAGGGTTTTTTCTATAATTAAGACAAAAGTTTTCATTTCACAAATGACAAAATATTTTTGATGTTTTGTTTTGAAAAATCATTACTTGTTTCATTACTAAATAAAAAACAATTTGAAAAGACCCAAGTGTTACGTGGAATACATAAATAAAACTCTTAATGACTGACTGACAGCAAAATATTTTTTGTGAATCCAAATTATATTTTGAATTAAAAACAAAAAGTTTTTAATTTTGGACTGATATAAAGTGAACATACTTCTGGTTTTGTACTAGTCCTCAGAAAAAGCTAGGAGAAGCCTGAAACAAAGAAAAAAACTGATTATAGGCAACCAGCAATGTTTACAGAGTATGCCAGTGGGGAAAAAAAAATAAGTCAAGGAAAATCACACAGGAAACTATTGCATCACACACATATGGCAGAAAAAAACCCCTTGTTTACGAAAATGGAAAAGAAAGTTGTCATATCTATCAGCTAGGGATTGTGTACAATACAAGTCAATAGTTATTTGAAGGCATAAAATGTCATGAAGTTTTGCATAATTAGCTGCTGGAAGAAACATTTATTGAATAAAAAAACCCTACAGATTTGTTCATTATACACGTTAAAAAAAATCTATTTCTAACATACTTATACGTCAGAGCTATCACATGTACCCTAGCAACGAGGATGTTATTGAAATTCTACATACAAGTGCATGAGTCATTTTAAGACGTAGTAAGTCTAATAACGAATGTTTAATGAATGGCAGAATCAGTAAGCTATGAGCTAGATTTTATAAATATGCAAAGCTGAATAAATTTATTTTGTTCATAAATGTGCTGATAAGAAAGGATGTCTGTGCTATTTTTTTTCAATAAATTGTTAAGTACTATTTTCTGTGTTGCCAAGTTATCTCCCGTATTTATCACCTGAAGCTTTTTACAGAGGAACTCCACTTATCTCTGTTGTAAGGATTTGTACTACAAATGTATATCTTTCTTACCCTGCACAAAACTTTAAAAAGAGTCTACTCCATGTACAGCTGTGTGCGTAAAAGTTTCACGTATCTAAGTTACAGAAAACATTCATGTAGTGTATTGTATACGCCTTCCCTGGCACCAGTTTCCTAATGCTTCAGCTCTAATCTTTGATATACAGAAGCATTATCTTTTTTTTAAAAAAAAAGTGTTCTGTAGTTACGGCACACAATTTGCACAATGCACTACTACAAAGATAATCACAAGGCATTTAGAAAAGAAAAAGGGGGGGGGGAATAGAATTAAGCCCCAAAGTAAATTTTTTTTCCACTCAGGAGATCCGAAAAGGTTCTGCTTCACACCAGTACTATTGCATTCATTACAAGGTTGAACCCCAACTACTTGGGATTCTTTTCGTAGCAGCAGTCTAAGTACGGAATAGCCTAATATAAAGTCTACAACCCCACATGATGGAAATGTTTGCTTAAGTAAAAAGTTAAGGTATACTATTTTTTAAGTCCTGCTCGAAGTACTTGGTGTATTCTGCGAGGTTCAAGGATGAAAGAGCATTGATGCACTCTAAAATGACAGTTCTCACATTCCTAACACAGAGAGCATGTTGCTTCTCCTTACTTCTCCAACCTCTATTCATCAGCTTAACTCATTGCCACTGCACTTCATGCCAATTTGCATAGAGCATCAGTTGATTCCAGCTTAAAGGGGTTTTTTAGTACTCAGCCGTTAATTCACGCTGCGTATACTAGTCATATCTTCTCAAAGTTTTTTTCTTAAAATTCCATTTATGAATCAGGAACAAATTCTTATTAAATATCAATCAGGTAAGAAAATTAATCAGAAGTTTCTGAACATTGGGAATTCCTAGAACAGTGCATGAAAGAGAAATAGGCCCCTGTAACACACTGTACCTAAGAAGTAGATCTAAAAGTAATGAAGGGAAGGAGGTGGCTTTATCAATACAAAACTTGTCAGTGATTTAACATAAACTGAGAATTATGGACATCTAATCCAAACTAAGCTCAGATTTCACTGACTGTTCCTCATAATTTGCACAGGCTTTGTGGGATCACTGCTATATTAGTCGAAAGCAAAGCACATATTTTTCATGCAAAATGAGACTACATCAGTTAAGTTTAAGCTATGGATGGCTTTTTGACAGTTCGGAACCCTTATTTACAGACATTAAACTTGAGGCACAAAACCTTCATTTTAGTCTGTGCTGAAAGAAAAACAGAGGTAAACAGCATTTCAGAGAGGCAGTTGGAATGAAAACCTGTCACTTTTTCTGAGGTAACTGAATTTAGGGTGTGGTGCATGCTTACTATCTTATCATAGAACCTACCCCTTGGTCTCTTTACAGAAAGGTAAAGGCAGGCTTTTACAGCTCTTTTGAACTCACTTAAAAAATTCAATTACAGTTATCAGCACTTGCACTCCCAGCAACATCAAAACAAGACAGATTCTCTCAATGTAGTTTTCATTCTCAATTTAGAAAAAGGACTGTAATTCACTCCTAGGATCCTTGTGTTTTCTAAACAGCCAAAGAAATGAGCACTTAAGATAGGAATTTTCAAAAGGAGTGCTTAGGAGTAGAAGAAACTAGTAATTTGGATTAATTCCTCATAAGGAGTAATTTATTTGTGATTTTTTTTCCTGCTGTTAAATGACCCTCCCAAAAAAAATCTACCAGTTTAAAATTGTCCACAGAGTTGATGAACAAATTGCCTTTAATATGCAGAAAGATTTTAAAAAGTTAGCTGTGAATAGCTCTACTTGCTGGTGTATTAGTGACTGAAGTCCTTAGATGTTGTTTCTGTTTTGGTTAATTACAGGATAATCAATTAGAGGAGTGCTACAGAATGTATTTAAAGTGATTTTTAGAGTCTTTCAGGAGCATCAGGTGCTGAATGCTGTAAAGTCATGGGCAAAGTGCTTGTTCCTGTCTGACCAAACTGTGTCTAAACAGGCAAAAGGGGAAATGGGAGACCAGAATTTGACCAGAGTTACACAACTGACTGATAGCAAAGAAACGAATCAAGATTTTCTGCATTTAAGCAGTGGATCATGTTGCTTTTTACCTGTAGATCTTACAGGGGAAACCAAGTACTGTGTTTTCCCACTTACTGGAACAGGGATAGCATACTGGATTAGGAGACACAATTTTGAGTTCTCTGGTTTTGCCTCATGTTTTCAGTCTGGTTTCCTAAGGAAATGAAACTTGTGCAATCAGGGTGGGTGTGTATGGGTGCTTGAACATGTGTTCAAGTAGTAACTTTTAAAAGTGTTGGCAAACTGTAGCAGAATTGGACACAAAGTAATGTCACTCAAAGGTAGTGGTC
This sequence comes from Apaloderma vittatum, assembly GCF_000703405.1. NCBI lineage: Eukaryota > Metazoa > Chordata > Aves > Trogoniformes > Trogonidae > Apaloderma > Apaloderma vittatum. Next base: position 22,647 of record NW_009716041.1, read on the forward strand.
TCAAAGATGAGGTAACACAGATGTTGTGAAAATAGGGGGACAAATGTAGATGCCGGGCTGTAGTCTGAGAACAAGAAAATTCATGTGACAGAAATCATACTTATTTTAGTTTTGATGTTAACAGAACCACCCACTAACCTCTTCAGTTAGGTTTTAGAGCTTTCGTCCATATTAAGAAATTTATTAAGAACTCAAAACCAAACTGCCTCTCCTCCTAGCTGGTGAGATATCCTGCCAAGAGTGTGTGAATGAAGCTGGAGAGAGGCTATATGTATTTCATCTGAGCACTGCTGAGCATGTCAGAAATTTTATTTCCCTTTTTAAAAGAAGGATTCCAGTATAATTCAGTTTCCAACCCTCACTAATGTGGGCAGCCTTCAACCAAAGCAAAGCACACAATTTCCACTGTCACATACATTGACTTGTCATAATCGTAACGTGGAAGGAGAGAAGCTGAAACTCTAAGACCTTTTCACAGGGGATGGGCTAAGGAGTGCTTTTATTCTGGTTGCTATAGTTATGAATACAGATAAAGCAAATTGCGCAGTCACTGCAATTACACATTTAAAGAGGGTGGTACTTTCAAACAGTAGCAATACAGCTGCAATGCGAGAAAGTGATGTAACCCAGGAAAGACAGAAGCCTAAGTCAACAACATGTATAAGATGTGTTTATTGCATTATGGTGAAATATTCAAGAGAGTTAGGCTGGCTCTTGGTTAAGCTGTTAGCGTCATATATTTGACATCTAAATTCGGTATTCTGCTCTTCCACAGCTTTCTTTTGTGACCTTGACCACGTCGTGCAGTTCGGATCTAGTGAAACACAGTGTTGACTACAAGTTACGAGCAGTAACAAGCCATTTTAATTGATTGGCCATGAAGCAGAATCCAGAATGTTATATTACTCAAATTGACAACAGGCTGCATTCTAAACTGGGAGCAGCTGAATGTAGTTAACAATAATTCCTTCTGAAAGATTATGTCTTATATTACATCATCTGAGGTGTGTAGGTGGTCTTTCCTGAAAGGAGGCACTTCTTTTCCTTGAGGTTCTGGAATCTCTCCTCAAGATAGATCCCCTTCAAAGGGGAAGGAAGTCAACACTCTGTTTTTGTAACGTGTTTGAATTCTATGGCTCAGATGCTAGGGGCTCTCACAGACATGCTCTCGCTCACAGAGATGTGTTCTAGCACTCATTGTATGAGATGCCTAGGTTCGATTTCTTCTGCTATCTGTGGAAATTTAAAACTTACCTCTCACGTCACAGTGGAAAAATGTCTTAAATGCCAGGCTATAGGATATTTAAAAGGGAAGGGCACTCTCACTCTTTAAATTAAAGAACCCTGTGCACACAAGGAATGCACGTAACAAACATTAACACAGCCAAGTACCATAATACTTTCTTCAGAAGTGCAAAAATTAGGCTCCATTTCTGTTATAGTTAATATTAAGTTGTCCTTGAATCAAGCTTTTCAAGCAACATAGCCAGAGGAGCAAATAGCCTATGCATTTTGATACCGTTTGCATTTTGAATAGTTGCCATTAGTAAAATGACAATAATGGTAGTTCCCTACCTCTCTCAGATTCTGTATGATTAACTACATTAAAACTGTGAGAAAACCAGAAATTAGCACCATATGCCCATGGAAGATAAAAATACAACTGAAAAAGATTTAGCAAATTTAAACAGCTTCAAAGTGAAAGATTCCTTTAAACAATTTTTCAAAGTATCAAAAGATTAACATAATTAATCTTGCAAAAGGCATAGTACTTAATCAGTCAAAAGATAGCACAAGGACTTTGCATAGTACAAGGTTTTTGTTGTTTTTCAAAACATATTCCGTAAACTAATTGCAGAGCACTTTGAATAATTGCCTTGTAAGAGCAAAAGAGGCAGAATAAAAAAGGAGAAGGAGGTATTTGCTCAATAGATAAAATGAAACTTTTAAAAGAAACCCCTACATGTTCTGGTCTGTAGATATATTGCAGAAAAAGTGAGAATGTACATAACTGAGATAAGCTTGTTAAGTGGCTTGAATTTCTTCTTATCCCTGATACTTCCAACAATGAAACTAACGTTGAGGGATAGAAACAATGCTCAAAAAGGTGTCTACATATTAATTTGAACTGCGTATAAGTAAATACAGGCAGTTAACATAAACCACGAAAACAAAAAAAGTCTATGAAATTACACTTTCAGATCTGTGTGGTGTACCTAAGCATGCTCTGCAATCTCCACAGCTCAAAGGGAACAGCTTCCTATGGAAGCACGTCAAACATCAAGATTGTATCTGTTTATCTCAGCAGCATCACCACAACTGTTAGCATAGCACGGTCTTGGAAATTTATATGACAATAAAATGGTCTAGCACTTCTACATACTTGCCCAACTTCTAATGGTGATAAAATATATTATAAAGTCAGCATGGCATGTGAATTCTTCCCACTGGTGGGTCAAACTGAATCCTCAGTAACTACAGCATAAATATAATGTGTCAGATAAATTATAAAAGCTAGGTAAAAGAGGTAAAAGGTTCTGAATCTTGATTAGCAATTACTTCTACAGGGTGCTACTATCTATTTTTGCCACCTGTCCTGCAAGAAAGCTGAAGGATCTAGGGATCTATTTTGTTTAAAAGTTTGAACTATTTTTTTCATTTCCACAAACACAGACTGAGACAAAAGCACTTCAACAACCTTCCTGTCTGAATGCAGATAGTTTGCCTCTTGTAAAATAGTAATTTGAATAGTGGTAGAATCTGATGTGTCTATTTAAGTACAATTGTTCTTCCTTATTATCATTTCTTTCTACTACAGAAACACACATTGAACTTTTTTGTCCACGTTCTTAAAATAATATTCTGTAATTGATGCCAAGAATAATACTGTTTGGCATGTTCTTAAGTGATGTAAAACAATCCTCATTAAGAATACTAGTTCATTTACTCTGACTTATGTTTTTCCCTCCTTCTCTTTGTTTTCTGACCTTTTAAAGATAGATACCACTAAGACTAAACCCAATTTTTAATATGTGCTTGTGTTTCACAAAGAAATAGCATGACATTTTTTTTTAACCTGTGAGTCACCCTCAACAAACATTTAACAACTCTTCCTTTAAAAATTCCAAAGAAGTGATAAAATAGGACAGGTAGATAGGAAAAGAGAAAACACACCCAAACAACCACTTTTCAGACAAAAATAGAATCTCTAACTTTCACTACACTATTAATTTCAGGTTGTCATAAGACTTCACTGTTCATGTTTATACTACAGGATTTTAGAAGCTTTCAAAAGTGTTGAAGAAAGGTACTGTTAACTCTTTTTTGCATATAATCAAAGGGGCAAAATAAAAACCTGTGAACTAATGATTTTGAAAAAACCTGAGGCTACAAAGTTTTGGATACTTTACCTAACTAAGCTAAGACTGGATCCAGCCACACCTAGACTTGTCTCAGTGAGGATGTTTAGAAAGCAAGGGGGTCCAGTCTGAACTTCATGACTCAGAAAGAGGGTCCTCCCCGACTCTTCTGTAACACTATCCTGGTGATATACTTCAGGGACAAAGTAGAAATTCAACAAAGTACTGTTGTGTGTAACAATTTTTGTAAACAACTTTGAAAAAAACCAGGTCCTTTTCTAACTAGCTCCAAATATGTTACGAAATATCAGTTCTATTCAACTGAAAAGGCACCAGAGAAACTCATCACTCAGCTACCCTTTCTTCTGCAGTCCATGTGGAGCAAATAAACTTCAGGTCAGGTCATAAGTATACAGCTTAACTGAGAACAAGAGAACACACAAGACACAAATAGAGTCCTAGAAAGGTTAATCTCTCCCTTCATTAATACGTATGGCTAGTAAACTTAGAATTTTTAGCCTACAACCAAGACTACTTTTTCCCTTTAAACAATGGTCAACTTGTTGTTAATTCTTGTATGAATAACAACAGAAGACAGAAAGCCCCTGGCAGCCACTGTCATTATCTGCAGTCTTGGATCTTAGCCCTGTTCTGCTTCCTTCCGCTGCAGCACCAGGGGCTCTGGTGAGCGGCTGGAATAGGTTGGAGGGAAGATGCTCTTCCTCCCCTCTCCTCTCACTTCCTCTCTTCCCCAGCTGACTCACATACTGAGCACAGGAGAGAAACAGAATGAAGGGTGAGGAGAAATTCCTCGGATGGGAAAAGGGCATTTCCCTTAAAGTGACGCAAATGGAAAGAGTCCCTGAGCAGAGGAGGAGTATGGGCCTTGTCTATGTGGTGTGTCATGTCCACGTACATTTTCAGCACTCAATCCCGTGTTCAGCTCAAATCAGCACAACCTTGCTCTTCAGGGCAAAATCCCCTCGGAAAAGGTTCCCGCCCTGCAGATGAGATCAGAAAGGGCAGAGAAACACCGCTTCCTGCACACCCACTTCCAGTGAAAGCCCTGTGATTACTCTGCATTTCTCCTCACCTCAACTGTCACTCCCGCTTCTTCATACAGTCCCTACCACTGACTTTGTCACTGCAAATAACATGGGAAAAATCATTAACACCCTCCTTGAACACTGCAGCAGCAAAATTAAATTTTGCCCACCCAGTTTGGAAATTTTTAAGCAGCTCTGTCAGAAACAAAATGCACAGAAATCATGTCTACATTTTGCTCTAATGTGCAGGAGTGCTGTAATTTTAGCTAAACAGAAAAAAAAAGTAAGTAAATATCACATTAAACAAAAAACCAAACCAACAAAAATTAAACCTCTTCGATGAGCCAAACTTCCATCCTGTGATACTTTCAAAGGGACTGTTATATCCACAACCAATTACTGGTGAAACCACTGTTAAAAGGTTAAAACAATACAGTTGGTATATTTCTAGTGAATGGTGTCTTGCCTCTTGCTGCTGACCAAGAGATATCCTGGAAAGGAAGTAACTAATGACTGTCTCCTTGGAAAATGTTTACAAAGGCACGTTTGGGATGATGTTATCTACATCCTGTTTAAGTAGCTGTTTTGTTCTTTTAAATCAGATGATGAACTAAAAAGAAGCATTCTTAGTAGCATTGTTACACTTTTCCTTTCTGTGACTTCAGTCTCACTGTTTCTGGACAGTAGTTATTTCGAGGGTACCAGTTGTTTTTCACCTTATCCATTCATACTTTATTCACAAGCATTTTAAGAAAGAAGGTGTTGCACCATGGTTGGGGTTTTGGAGGGAGTGGGAGGAGGAAGGGAAGGAGATTAATTTTTGTGCAATTATTACCAAAATCAATTGGTAAATTTTATGTTCACATAAGCATCCTGATGACCTGAATCAAAACTGATTGTATGTTAATTCTGTAAAAATTGTCAAAACTTGATAGTAAGTTAATTCGGAAAGACCATAAAAGAAAGAAAACTATTTTGCTATGGACTGCTGGAGGGAAGTAGAAGTTATGATGACAATGCTTTTGCCCTTAATTATAGTAAATAATCCTTCCCTGATGCTGGAATTAAATGTGATTTTTGTTTTATTCATGTAGAACACAGATTCCAGTTAGCAATACTATTACCTTTCACTGCATATTGCAGTAATGGAATACTGCAACTTTCTAAAAATGGAAATGTGTGATAAATTAGTGAGAACATCCAAATCCAACAGCATCCTGATCAAAAGTTGCAACCCAGGCTTGGAAAAACACACCAGAAACACTCTACTAGCTGTATCGGAAACTGACAGTCACACCAACAAAAACTGTTCTAACAACTACAAACTTTAATTATAACAGGGAAGTGTATTTAGATGATGGCCTAAATACGGCTGTTATTCCACTCAGCCGATCATACCACACCTTTGGCAGATAGCCACACCTTTGGCGTATCACATCTCAGAGGAAAAAAGTTTTTTCATGTGCAGTTGGATCACTAGATTGTCTGGCTTGCCTTTCTAATGTTGTCTGTTGATCCCCACCCCCTAGCAGATGCTCTGTCAGCACCAAGGAGTCTTCTCATTCATGATCCCACAAGGACACTGAAAAGCTTTTTGAATCAGGCTGCGATTTTACAATGATCTATGTAAAATGGATCTAAGTGAAAGCTACTAGGAAAATGTGTGGTCTTGATTTTTTGCCATGGTTTAGTTGTGGTAGCAGTTGAGCTTATATGAGTGGGTGGTGAAATGAATTAAATAATTGATGCCATATAGCAGAACATGTATCATTTTTAGTTGGGTCTGGGTTTTTTGCCTTAAAATTTGTGTACAATGACCACGTGGTTGCATGAGCTCCACTAGGTGGTGCATTGTAAAGAGCAGGAACGTCGACCCAGGAAAGACAGCAAATTAAATGAGCTTAAAGTAGATATGAAAGAACAGTTTAAGAAAATGATTTTCACTCTGCTTCAAGACCAAGCAATGTTTGTGGACTCACTAGTTTGGAGAGAAAAAGGCATATCCTGAAGTACAACAGAACTTCAAAGATATGGCTTGTGCTGAGGCAGTAAATTGGTCCCTTCACTTTGTTCCAGTGGTAAAATCCAGTTTATGTTACTGTTGTTGAAACAGCTTCCAACAGTATAAAAATGCCTGGCTGATTAGGTACCCTTGGGACCAAAATGGCCCACCCTAGCCATCACCAGCTTGCAACTCCGTCAGCGTGGCTCCTTTTGATCATAAGTTATATTTTAATCATCTACCAACTAAAGCTCTGAGAAAAGAAGAAATACCTTGCTTTTCCACAGAGCAAATCTCTGATCCTCAAAGGACACAAAATAGGCATGAATCTACTTTACAAGTAGGAGACCATGTCATCTGAAGAATGTCATATTCAAGGATGAGTAATGTCAGACTGCTGTGTGGCCATGTAAGTTAAGACTGAATTTTTGTACGAGATCGTGTACTGTAAGATTTACATATGGATTACCTTCTGACGACAAAGCTAGAGAGTATTCTTTCCATCAAACCTCCATTTACTTGTGTGTGGATGCACGCACATGAACTTCTCAAGGAAAATGCATTAGAGAAAAAACAAAGATAGTTGAGATGTAGTTCTCTGAAGTAGAATTCAGACTTCACAACATAATTGCCACAGGAAATATCGCAGACCATGTGACCTGTGGCCTTGGATATTTATTAATGTATTTGTGTTTCTTCAACCACAGGGACCTTCAGGCTTTATGCTAGGAATGAGCTTAAAACTTACTCAGAACAATGTCACCTACTGAATAATTGACGTGATTTCTGGGAGTATCTAGGGTTTTTCCTTTCACCTGGAGGTCTTCAGCAAAGCAAAAGTCAGGTTTGCACAGCTCCTCTTATGACAACAGTAGTAACTGCTGCCTCTGAGGAAATGCCAGTGAGCTGCCTCCTTTGCAAATGTGATTATTTTGGAGACCTAGAGAGAAGCGTGCCCTGGTTATTGCCAGAAAATTATTTTGAATACCTGAACCTCACCAACTAGTCTTAAGGAAACAGTTTAATAAAGCTGTCTGCATCTCGGTGTGAGGCACAATGGCATTATATGACGCATAGGTAATTTTTAACAACACAAATTGAGCTCTCCGAACAAGCTGTTGACAACGCAGCAGTCCAAGTGCCCTGTGACCCAGTACTTCTGTACTGCTCCGCTGAGTGTACTTCTCAACAAAAGACGATTTGTTCAAACCGTAAATTAGGGCATATGGGGCGAGTTTGCCCTTTCAGATTTTCTACCTGGTCATTCCACCTCCGAAACGAAGGTGTTGTCAGCGTTGAGTTAGAAGAGCGCTCAGAAACTCGTAGCTACAAGGACCATGAAAACTACCGGATCCTCTTTCCTTGCTCTGCATTTAAACCAGACGGACAGCGTAAGGTGCCAAATAAGCAGAGAGGCTTTACAACAACCGCTGGCGTGGGTATCT
>NW_009716042.1:0-537 GCF_000703405.1 Apaloderma vittatum
CCTCCAGAATCGGGGTCCCAGGGGTCCCAGCCCCATCGATTGGGGGTCCCAGCCCCATAGATTGAGGCACTTAGGGGTCCAGGACCCCCAGAATTGGGGACCTGGGTGTCCCAGCCCCATAGATTAGGGTACCCAGGGGTCTGCACCCCATAGAATCGGGAACCTGGGGGTCCCAGCAGTCCCAGCCCCATAGAATGAGGGACCCAGGGGTCTCGGCCCCATAGATTGGGGGTCTCAGGGGTCCCAGCCCCACTGAATCAGGGACCCAGGGGTCTAGGACCCCCAGAATAGGCAACTGGGGGGCCTGTGCCCCACAGATTGGGGGTCCCAGCCCCACAGAATCAGGGCCTTAGGGGTCTGTGCCCCATAGATTGGGAGATCCAGGGGTCCCAGCCCTATAGATTGGGGAGTTTAGGGGTCTGTGCCCCATAGATTGGTGGATTCAGGGGTCCCAGCCCCACAGAATTAGGGACCCAGAGGTCTGTGCCCCATAGATTCGGGGACTCGGGGGTCTGGGACCCACAGATTAGGGGCCCC
>NW_009716043.1:0-12805 GCF_000703405.1 Apaloderma vittatum
AATATAATATAATTAATATGTCAAATAAAGTTGAGCAGACCTTGTTGATGACAAGGGACTTGGCTGTTTCCTCAAACCTTAGTTATCATCATTTTTTTAAAAGTTCTACACAGAACAGAAAGAGTGCCTGTGAAATAACCCTCCAAGACAATGGGAACAGCTTTTCAGAGAAATTTCAATTTTATAAATCATCTTAATCTGCTTAAAGAAAAGTTAAAATGAGAGTGGTAGGTAAAAAATTCTCATAGTATTATATTCACTATTAAAGAAAAAAAATGGAGAAGAAAAGGAAAAATAAATAAACTATTTACTTCTTACCTACCTTTGGATAAAATCAAAGTTAGAATAAAACATAGACAAGGCCATTTAGATGAAATGTTTTCTGTATTTCTTTGGTGTAGAAGAAATGATTATTATATCCCTTCAATACTGCTGTGTTTGCAGATCAGTAAACATGCAGCTTAAGCAAAATAACTATGTCAGCAGTTGACTGCAGATCAATATTTCCACAGTACTGCTGAGTGTTGAATTAAAGAAGTTGTCTATTTCAGAGATAAATAATGCTGATGACTGAAGGAAAACTGAATTTATCCATAAGAGAGCTCAGTCTTGGTGATAGGTAAAATCTGTGCAGCTCGTGTCAGGTAAAGATTGAGGTTTTCTTCTTCAACAGCTAAACAATAATAAAAATGAAATAATATAAATGAAAGAGTTATGGCATGCAGATTTTCTGGGCTGAATTTTCTAGTATGTACCTCTCAACTGCAGAGCATAATGGGCTAAAATCTGTACTCTATTAAGTTTACATTAAATTTCTGACTATTAAAACAATAGATACCAAAAAAAAAACATTTACTGTTAAAGTCAGTCTGCTTAACACATGGAAAAATGTGAGCAATCATTTTTTCCTTTTCCTTTAATTTATATAGAAGCCTTGGAAACAACCACCAAAAATCTCTTGTCATAAAACATATTCAAATTATAAAACATGCTCAAATTATTCTTGTGACTGCATGCAAAATAGGGCTGGATGTGAGTAATATTATAAACATGAAATATTAGTGTGTTTCTAGAACAGATAGTGTGTTTCTTTGTATTTTTCATTATACCAACCAAGATAAATATCTGCCTTGTGCAAGCCTAGAAGAGAATAAAGATGTTTGCTTTTATCCTCAGCATGTTTATAAAGTTGATAGCAGAGGTAATGTATGCACCCAGGGTTCAAGTGGAAGGTGAAGTGATCCATGTAATTTTGACAAGATTCTGGAATTCATGGAAATAATTTTTATTTTATTCTTTTTTTTTTTAATAATGGCAGAATCAATACTAAAAACTAGTTGATCATCCCTATAATAAATGTAGTGCACCATTGAGTAATAATTTTTAACATCTCTCAGGGAATTTACTAAATTGATATGGTGATGTATCCTCAAAGTAAACCTTTAGTTTCTGATATAGTGAATTCTCTTCATGATAATACTGTCCTAGATGTATAACAATATTGAATCTGTTTTTAGACAGTAGTCAGGTTTTTTTCACATGTTGACATTAATGGAAAATAATAGGAATCAAAATACTTCAATGTACAGTAGATTGAGATATAGCTGGGGACCCTGCTCTATACGTGGCAACTGGAGGCATGAGGTAAATAATCTATGGTTGAAAATATAGATAAAAAATATATATTTTCCAGCTTTAAATATAGGACACTAAATAAGTATATATTAATGTATATACTGAAGAATGTCTTCTGGTATTTAATACTCACATGATCCTTAAAAAATCCTGTATTAATAATACAATAACCAAGACAGGTCTTCCTCAATGATAAGCTGAGATTTCAAGTGCTGCTACAGAAGCCAAAACTACAGAGAGTTCATCACTAGTAGTTAAGAACTACTGTCACACATAAGTAGCCAAGTTCAACACTGATGCCTGGAATATTGTCACACAGTCCATAATTTTCACAAGTAACATGTATGTGTTTTTTACTGGTGCTATAATTAAGTAGCAATGAAGTAAAAACGTTTATTTGACAAGTACTTTTATGTCCTGCTGGGACCAAAGGCTCTTCTCTCTCCCTGCCTTTTCTGCCAAGAGAATCCATAGCTTTTGCAAAGAAACAGGGAATTTTTTTCTTTCCTGTTTTCTAACAGGAGCTGTAAAAAATTAATTGAAATCCACAACTTTATGAAAAACAATTGCCAAAGACAAGAAGTAGTTAGAAGTATGGTAGATAAAGACTGATAGTGTGATAAACATACCCCGAATTATGAGTCATAATAATTATAAATGGAGCTTATGTAGTACCGGAGGACAAAGGAAATACCTCCCAAATTACAATGCTCAGTGAAAGAGGAACAGCTGGGTTTAATTTCCAGAAGTTTGTTCAAAATGTTAGTACTTGTGGGCTGTGGGTGAACATCATAAAAGTCCCTTCTGTATGAGTTTTTACGAATGGGTTCCACAGGTGCCAATAGCTGTGGATGGAAAAAATAGCTATCAGAAAATAGTAGACCAAAGAGTACAAAAACAGACGGTGACAGGTAGCATGTGAAAGTCTCTAATACCTGATGTGCTGTGTAGACTAGCAGTCCTGCCAAATCTATAAGGGCAGGTGAAATCAGAACACCAGTAGTTTGTTGCCTCTATCCAAAGCTACCAGTAAAGACCAGTATCAACAATGGGTCTGTGTAATTCAGGTTACATCTAAGAAAGTGGTACCTGCTGTGTTCAGGCACATACTCTGGGATTACATAAACACCTGGTGAACAAAGGCTGTTCCTGAAGGACTTGCTGAAATCCAATCCAGCAGTCATACTGCGCCCCTCTGCTTCTGCGTAAATAACTAGGACTGGCCTGCCAGCTGTTGTTCCAATCAAGCAACAATCAGTAATTGTGTGCATGCATCTTGTGTGCCTGAGGGTACTAAGGGAAGGAATATGTGAAAGTGTTGTACAAACATTCACCTGCTCTTAATAACAACAGCTTAATTAATAAAAAAATATTCCAATTCGTATTGGTTGTAATCGGTGGAGAAGGGTGTCTTGGTGAAAGAAAGGACAGGAGGTTGGCTTGGAGATTTTAAGTGTGGGATTGTCATTAGTGCCTGTGAGAAAATGAGGGGAAAAAAAAGAAGGAATGAAAGGGGACATGAAAGATAAAAACTGAGTTGTTGAATTGATTCAGTGCTCTGAGAAAAGTATTTTATCCTCTCATCCACCGGGGTCACAGACCATTGTCCAAAGCAGGATGCTGGAGAATGGACTTTTTCCCATGAGGCTGAAATCTACATGAATAATAAGAGAACTGAAAGAGACTGAGCTACTTGTCATGCAGGCTGCACGTATACTCATCAACGAGCTACAGCTTCTACTTATTTATTTATTTAAATTGAAAGTTATGCAATCCCAGTTAAACTTTTAAATTAAACATACTGTGCTTCTGGATTCCATTTTATGGAGTACATTACATAAAAGACTTAAACCGTATCAAAATGGAGACCTTACAATGCATCATCCTGTCTATATTTTGGAAAGAATATAATTTTTATATGCTTTTTCAGAACAGGTAAAAATAAAGAGTTTTGTTTCCAAGTAGTTGCCCCCACAATGTCACACGATTATGAAATGGAATTTGTACCAATCTTTTAGAAATAGTAATTTCATAGACTAACCTGCGTAGTACTTGGGAAGGGCCCATCATCTTGACTTGAGCAGATGTAACTGTGCTCTCACAAAGCACAAACTGTAACGAGAATCACTTGGAGACAGAGTGTAGAAAAACAGATAAAAACTCAGAGACATATTTTGAATTTTATTCTCTTTAAAAACAGTGATAGAGGATTCTTATGTACTTAGCAATTTCACAGCAGACTTAAGATAAACACTGCTGCATGAAAAAATCAGAATCTTATCTCACTGGCCTTTACTTATCAGCATAATTGTACTTTAATATAAGCTTCACAAGTCTGAGGTTTATTCTGTTCCTACTAAGAGCGATGACAAAAAAGTTAGCATGAAATTTTGTCTTTGCAAAGAATGTATTATTTTCAGACTTATGCACAAACATAGCTAGTGATAATATTTGTTAAATATTTTAAATCAATGAGCTTGAATAATCTTTGTCCAAGATCCCCAATAGACCTAATTGTGGCAGTTTTAACACTAATATTAAAATTTTTAAGAAATCTAAAAAAGTCACAGAATTTATAAAGATCCAAGGATTTTCAACACAATTCTGATATTTTTAAGAGCAAGAATCTGTTGTTAAAAATAGTTAATTTTTCTGTAGAAATTAGATCTAATTAAACAGCGTGGAAAAGAGAAGTCTCCGAGGAGACCTTATAGCGGCCTTCCAGTGCCAGAGTGGGGCCTACAAGAAGCCTAGGGAGGGACTTTTTACAAGGGCCTGTAGTGATAGAATGAGGGGTAATGGATGGAAGCCAGAAAAGCATAGGTTTAGACTATATATAAGGAAGAAGTTCTTTACCCTGATGGTGGAGAGGCACTGGAATAGGTTGCCCGGGGAAGCTGTGGATTCTCCATCCCTGGAAATGTTCAAGTCCAAGTTGGATGGAGCACTGAGCAACCTGATCCAGTGTGAGATGTCCCTGCCATGGCAGAGGGGTTAGAACTAGATGGTCTTTGAGTTCCCTTCCAAGACAAATCATTCTGTGATTCTATGAAACTATTTTTATTTACTTAATTGTTGGAAAAGTAGATTTAAAAAGCCTTTGTCAATATAATTTGGGCTTCTCTACTGCATTTGGATTTGGCTCTTGCCATGGTCTTGAAAGCAAAATATATTTCAACTAGTCTCAAATTTTAGTAGTTCATAGAACAGAGTTTCACTGGAAATTATTTCTGAAGTCTCAATCCAGTTCAAAGACCTATTACAGTTCGAAATTCTATTACAGGATGTTGATTCTATACTTTGAGAAGTCAAAATGCCACACATTGTCCGAATAAGGGACATAAAAACCAGCATGAAACCATTATGATATGAAGTTACATTAGCTGAGCTTCAGAAGCTTGTTAAAGGGATAATTTGATTGTTTTAAATGGGATTCAGTAAAGTTGTACTGCAAAAAGTTCTACAGGTTTCTGTAAATGTCATAACAAGTTCCAAAAGATGTAACTGGAACACAGACATTTAAATCAGAAATGAGACCTGACTTCCTAGCTGCAACTGTGAGAGGATTAAAGATAGAAGAGGTTTCCAGCTGAGACTGTAGGATCATCATGACCTGAAGATTAAAATAAGTCCTCACATCTTTCTGAAATGTATCCTGTAAATTATCGTCTGAGGAAACCATAAGATGTGTTTACAGACGAAATACCTGAGCAGAATGATTATGTGGTTTCTACTCAAGATATACAAATCTGTTAATGTGTATTGAAGAAAAGGTTTTCTTGCTTTTTCTCTCAAATTGCCTTTTAGTATAACCGTTCATTACAGGAGAAAATATGGTTCCTATTTCAAAAATAATGAAGTGTTATAAGCTTACTTCAGAGACAGAAATTCCATCAAGTAGGTAAGAAATTGTTAAGTCTTAGTATGCAGAAGAATAAAATTGTCTCTGTTACTTTTGTAAAAGCTCTTTCCAGACAGGCTATATTTTTTTCTGTGTTACCTGTTCATGTTAATGAACTGTTCTCAGATAACTTTGCTGTGCAAAATGTTTAGTTGGGTGTCTTATTTTGTCTTTTATTTACACAGACTATATATGTCAATACTGTTGCTAGAAAATTCATTTACTTGAAAATGTAGTATTTTTAAAGCTGTGCTGACATTGTGCTCAAGATGGATTCAGGAATTTCTTTTAGAGAGGTTCTTATCTCTTTGCATTATCTCATGGAACTATTGTATTATTGAACTAATACCATCTCAGAAGTTTTCTGCAATAAAAAAAGATAAAAATATGGTGTAATACAATAAAAAATGAAAGAGAAAAAGAGGAATGACTACTTAGAGTCAGTGAAGTAATAAATGATAATTTAAAAAAGCAATGGTAGTGTAGTAAAGACCAGGACAGGCGTGGATGGAGGTAATGCATGAAGTTCCCTAGTGATGGCAATAGATGTACACTCATTTCTTGCCTATGGATAAGGACTGCAGCTTCCTTTGTGTCATGGTTTGAGCCCACCCAGCTGGCAACAAAGAACCACACAGCCATGTGCTGACTCCTATACCCATTCTTTATGGGATGAGGAGAAGAAAATGCAACAAAAGGCTCAAAGGTCGAGATTAAGGACAGGGAAGGCTCATTCACCACTTATGGTCAGTTGGGGAGAAAAAAAATAAAATAAAAATTAGACACAGATCCACCACCAGTTTACCACTTAATTGAATCAGAGCAGAATAGTGAGAAAATAAATGCAATGAGATCTTAAATACACTTTCCTCCACCCTCCATTCCTTCCACCTACCTCCTACCCCTAGCAGCACAGGGGGCATGGGATGAAGGGTACAGTCTGTCCATTACATATCGTCCATGCCACTCCTTCCCCCTCAGAGAGAGGACACCTTGCAGTCTTCCCCTGCTTCAACGCAGTGTCCTTCTTATAGGAGACAGTCCTCCTTGAGCTTCTCCAATGTGAGTACTTCCCACATAGTCACAGATCTTCCCCAGCTGCTCCAGCACAGGTCCCTCACATAGACTGCATTCCTCCCAGAGATGGACTACTCCAGCACTGGCATCCCTCAGAGTCACAGCACACTTTGGTTATGGTCCTCTGCTCCAGCATGCTGCTGCGTCTTGGATTGTTTATTGCGATTAATTAGTTCAGTCTGCAGGGTCTCAACCTGCCATCTCATCACAGGCCTCAGTGAAATATCTGCTCTGATATCCTTCTCCCCCTTGTTCCTCACTGACCTTGGTGACCATATGATTGCTCCTCTCCCTCCCCTTCAAAACAAAGCACTTCCTAACACAAAATTACAAGATGTTACACAACATGTTTCCATAGATCTCAGAGACACAGATTGGCTTAACCTTGGCCAGAAGTGGATCCAGCTTTTACTTGGGCTGGGGGAGGGTCTGGAGGCTTTGCACAGGAGTCACCCCTATAGGACTCCACTACCAAAACCCCTGCAAGACACAAACTCATCACACTTTGGAACAGTTTTGTAGGATACCTAAGAAAGGAGTAACTGTATGTTTCAACAGATTCCCTGTTTCAAAAAAATGGGAGAAAATATTTGAGTGGTAGTATACTTGTCCCACAATCAACATGCCCAGATATGAAGTGATAAATAACATTCCTGTCAGTTAATTCATCTGTTTGCCAGACTCCTCCTCAAACATAGAATCATAGAATGGCATAGGCTGGAAGGGACCTTAGAGATCACCTAGTCCCACCTCCCTGTCATGGGAAGGGACGCCACCTCTCGACTAGACCAGGCAACAAACGGGGACCGAGCGGGAATCGAACCCTCAACCTCAGTGTTGTCATTGTTGTCAGCAACACGCTCAAACCACTGAAATCCTTCATTAAAATGTATAAAGTTATCAGTAAACCATTGTGACTATTTTAATTTTCTTTCTTGATTTAGTTGCTGAATTGACGTAAAACAATGATAGAAATTATATTTTCCATATTTGGAAGAGGATATAGGTAAGATTTTCATTTTTGAATGAAGGAAATGTTTTGCTCTAGGAAAAAGCAAAAAAGAAAACACTATGTATTTTAAAATTATTAAAATTGAATTTGTCTTTTCTGAAATGTTTTTATTTGTTTGGGTTTTTAAAATGAGTTTTGAAAGTATTGAAACATATTTTTGTACTTTTAATAATTTTTAACTATGGTATTTTATTTTAAAGCAAAATATTTCACAATTTTGGTACTTCCAGATCTCTACTTTTACATCTAAAACAG
Source organism: Apaloderma vittatum (assembly GCF_000703405.1). Taxonomy (NCBI): domain Eukaryota; kingdom Metazoa; phylum Chordata; class Aves; order Trogoniformes; family Trogonidae; genus Apaloderma; species Apaloderma vittatum. Next base: position 7,881 of record NW_009716043.1, read on the forward strand.
CCATAGCTTTTTCTTCTTCACCTATTCCTTTTTGGTTTTTAATTTTTTAACTTCCACCACAGTATTTTTTAACATCTTTTAATTCACAGAAGATATGTCAACATTGTGTTCAGTGTAAAACATCCCTGGCCAACACTGATACAGTAAAAAAAGAGTTCACATATTCAGTAAATAATGACTCAACCTTCAAATGTCAAGGTATAGGATTCTTTTATTACACTGTTTCGGGCTACAGTAACATTATTAAATCCCATTCTGTAAAAAGTAATTATCACATGCAAAAATGGAACAATCACTTGTTTTCAGATGCACAAGAAGGCAGCATAAAAAGTCCTTGAAATACTTATCCAGTTCAAATTCCTTTCTTGTTTCTTCAGTTAAATCCATTTTGTTTGACTACTTCATCTAACATTGAAAAAAATATTAATTTAATATTTCTTTAATTAATTTCAGCTGTCTCATTCAGCAGACTGAAGAGTGAACTCACTCTGAGGATATTTATTCAGTCTTAAACAGAAAGCGAGGGTGCATGCCAGATGTTGCCTATTAAGAAAACTGCTCTCTTAACAGCTATCATTCCCCATCCACATCGTTTGCTCTCTGAAGTGAAATACCAATAATGTTCAATTTTACAAACTTTTGTTACTCTGCTTAAAGACTTTTAGTTAGTTGGACTAACATTTTTAAGAACTATTCAAAACAGAATAGGTATTAAGATTAGCAGTAGTGTCATTATACTACAGCATAGTCTTAAGGATCATTTTTTAATTCCATATGCTTTCTTTAAGTAGCAGATTTACAATATGTGTTTATGCAATTCATTTTTTCTCAGGTTGTTGTCTAACATTGGATATCTGTTTCAAATGTGGTTTTATTTTTCTTTCGTAATTGGTATGGCTGTGTTACTGGACTTGGTCATTTTCGGAAATCATTTGTAAGGGATTTGTGACACAGATTTTTCCAGCCTAAATGATTCTATGATTCTGATTCAATGGAATGTTTTGTTTTCCACTGTTTCAATTTTATGGGTACAATTAAGCTTATAAATGTAGTTTCTTCAGCTCTCAAATAACAGAAGCCAGAGAATCTTTTTCCTCAATTCACTTCAATGACTATCAAAGGATATATATTTCAACATCTCCACATGGTTCCTAATTAAACAGATGAGATTACACGATATGCAATAAAGTACTGCTTATGCAGATGCAGATGCATTGCTGGTAGAAATACTATGAAAAAAGTTTGTAAATAACTGCTTTTTAAAAGTATTTCATATTTTGTTTACATATGATTTACTCATGCAAGTTTTTTAATAGAACTGTGTTCTTTTTCAGTGAGAGTCTTTTTTTTTTAACCTTTTTTCTCAAATTGTCTTAGACTTCTAACTGTTAATTGGCTTTAGATAGCTTCTCTGATTATTATTTTTTTTTCTTCCGAATTTCCAAGGCAGATTTTACTCCTGCTGACGGACATCTGCTCTGGGAAGGTTGCCATAACACTTTAAAATAACATAGCCTAATTTATCAGCACAAATCAGGAGAAAATGCATAATAGCAACTGGAATAACTTTACATGGTTAAAATTTACTCTGTGGGAGAGAGACACTTCAAGGTATCTGCCAATTATTTACCAGTAACAACGAAGAAACTGCTACTTCAAAGGTCTTGGGAAGTTCTTTGGTGAGAAACCTGGCTAGAAAGTGGAATCTATGTTTGCCAAAGATTTTGATTGACTCTTAGATCTCTTTGTTCAAATATGTTAGTCTTTTCCCAAACAGCTGCCAATTCTGTTAGGGGTGAAAAACCTTGTGTTTTATGGAATCATGGAATAATTTTGATTTGCAAACAAACACCTTTAAGATCACCGAGTCCAACAGTTAACATAACACTGCCAAACCCATCACCAAACCCATCACTAAACCATATCCCTGAGCATCTCATCTGCATGTCCTTTAAATCCTCCAGGGATGACGACTCACTTCCCAGGGCACTCTGTTCCAATATCTATCAGCCCTTCCTGTAAAGAAGTTGTCAATGGTTAGGGCTGGGCTGGCCACTAAATGCTGACTGATGCTGTCTAAGACCTCTCCCTTCAAAACTGGGAAGGGAAAGGGAATAAGGCAGAGAGACTTATGAATTAGAAAAGAAAACAGCTTTAATAAACAATAGTGCGACTAATAAGAAAATAACAACAATAATGAAAATAGTGAACTATATACCAATATATATAAAACTGATATCAATCCTGATTCCTCTTCCAGTAGCACTTGCCACTGACGCTGCAGAGCAGGTGGCACTGGGAAAGCCCCAGGCTCAGCAGCAGAGCGGAGGTAGACACAAGTGCTAGATTCAGGAATTCAGGATCAGGATGAAAGGCAGAAGAACGGAGTCCTCCTTCAATGCTGGCCATTAAAGCAAGAAGAGGAAGAGGGCCCTGTTATTCTTCAGATTTATACTGAATACGATGTATATGGGACAGAAGACAGTTGTTTGTCAACTATCTTGTCTGTTCCTTCCTGGAGGTACAATATTTTACCTCCTTGTGACCCCTTTTAATTGCCGGCACCCCCAGCATGGTACACAGGATCCAGCAGTGACCTTGGTCAATATGGGAGCAAGTATAACCAAGAGCTTTTGTGCACAGCAATCCCTGATATAGTAGCCATAAACATCAAATGTTACCACTTTTAGTAGGAGACCCTGTCTACAAAAGCACATGTTAATTTCAGAAAGTGCAGTCTGTCAGAAAAGACTGAACTAAAAATTAAAATCACTGAACAGAATTGGTTTTGTTTAGCTCAAACCAGGTCAAAAGTTTTTCCTAACATTCAATCTGGTGCAAATTGAGGATACTTCCTCTTGCCCTATTGCTTGTTACATGAGAGAAGAGACAAATCCCATCTCACTACAACTTCCTTTCAAGTAGTTTTAGAGAGCAATAAGGTCTCTCTTAGGAATGTGGAGACATTACTAGTGGATTAAAAAGTGGACAACAATCACCTTGGAATTTGGCTGTCCCTGTGGCTGACAATTTTGAAAGTTAATTTTAACTTAATCAGGAAATATTTTGATTTATCTTTGAGAATTTGAACCCCACTTAATCAGTTGTATTTTCTGTCTTTTTTTTCCACTCTCCACTTATTGCACCTCAAATTTCAAAATCTACTTTGTATTTTTTTGCATATTAATTCTCTTTTTTCAGTTGAGTAGAAGATGAAATAAAAGTGCAGAATTGTACCGTGTGTACTTCTTGTGACTAAAAAACCCAAAGAAAAAAAACACAACAAATCCCACAAACAATAAACAAGCAAAACTTCTGTAGGAGTTGTTGAAAAAGATAATAATTTTGACTAAGTCTCATATTGGTAACAGAAGTTAAACATGTCATCAGTTACAAGGTAAATAAATTAAATCCTCTGTGTATCAGTGTTTACAACATCTCTAATATTGCGTTGGGAATGTTTAATTTTTTTTTAGTATAAGAATAAATATGTATATAAACATGTGTGTGTTAGATTCATTGCCACAATATCTGTTTATACATGTTATTTGGCTTTACTATTTTCGCTCTTGATCTCACAGAATGAAATACAGTCTTTTGTTTGATCTCGGAGGAAATTAAGTGGTATTTGTCCACATTCCTTTGTTCAACCATACTATCTTGTTGAAAAGCGTGGCAAATTTTGTCAGTGATGTCCAATGGCAGGACAAAGGGCACCGGGTGCAAGCTGGAGCTTATGAGTTCTATGTAAATGTAAGGAAAAATTTTTCACTGTGAATGTGACAGAGCACTCGAACAGTCTACTCAGAGAGGTTGTGGAGTCTCCTCTGGAGACATTTAAAATCCGCCTGGACACATTAATTTAGGTGATTCTTCTCTGGCCGGGAGGCTGGACTAGATGATCTTTTGAGGTCCTTTCCAACTCCTAACATTTTGTGATTTTTTGATTCTGTAACTCTCCACATATATTGTCATGGTCATAGTGAGATACTAATTACATATCCAATTATTCACAAGTCAAATATCTGAGAACAGGGAAAGAAAAAAAAAGCATGCCGAGTGAAGAATAGCCTAGAGCTCAAGAAATGTAAATGCTTTAGGGAAACCTGAGTGCCCTTCTCAGAGTTCTATTTTCATCCACTTCTTCAGGCTAAGCACTTCATGTCAAGTTTTGAAAGACAAAGCAGGATTTATTTTCTTTTTTAAAACACCAACAATGAAATTTAATCGCTGATGACTAGATTCCTATTTCATTGGAAAATAATGCAAACCTGGGGCTTGGGTGGGTAAACTAATTTGTTCCATACTACGAAAAACTTGTAGAATTAACATGTCCTTCTTTGTTTTATAATTGGGAGTATTATCACTGATCATTATTTTTGGAAAGTAAAGTGGAAAATTGATGATCATCTCATCTGGTAAAATAATTTCAGGGTATGAGCTGAGACAGTTTTATGAGAAAATTAGACCCTTGAAGTCCTTAATTATTAATGTAAATAATCATCATCTATTAGTTGGCCAACAATTCTTTCCTAGTACTTATTGTTCTGCATAGTAAAAAATCACAGAAACCCCACAACCAACAAGATCTCTGTCTTGTTTTCATTACTTACTTGTTAGTCTTTAAAAACACTTCATATTTTAAATATTGCTTCTGAAATATGAAAATGGCTTAATAATTATTCTAGAATCATTCTTCAATTTGTAATTTTTTTTTCTCAGAATTTAAATATATGGTGATCAGAAGTACTAGGCAACTATTTCAAATGCAGACACCGTGGCAATAAGCTTAAAAATATATATTTAGAAAATTAATTATGTTCTCTGGTCTTTTTTAATAAACATATTTTAATTCAACAATTTTAATTTCAGTAATATATTCATAGAATCATAGAATCATAGAATCACAGAATCATAGAATCATA
>NW_009716044.1:0-1898 GCF_000703405.1 Apaloderma vittatum
CGGCCCAAGAGGCCACCCCGTGTGCAGGAGTACGCACACATCGCCCAGGTCACAGACACACCTCGTCCTCCTTCCCCTGCCAGCGCCCACCCAGCAGGCACAGCGGGCAAGAAGCAGGGCTGGGAGCGAGGCCACCACCGCTCTCTGGCCAGGAACCTCTGCTCAGGGGCAGGATTTGAGCGCTGTTCGCTCCTTCCCTTCTCAGTGTCAGCCCCCACGAGGTGTTCACTCACCGAGACCACCCCTGACGTTTAAAGCCAAAGCCCAAAGATGAGGGACACTCTGCCAAGCGTCGCACAAAAGGGCAGCGGCTGTAGGAGCTCCACTTAGAAGAGTGAGGCGTCTCTCTGAAGGAAAGCAACGCACCTGGGATTTGAAGCAACACAATGAAAAAGCTACAGATACTGAAAATGCCCAGGGGAGGGCAGAGGGAAGAAGAGAAAAAAGCAGAAGGAGAATGAGAGAAAGAACAACCAAGAGGGAGAGGAATGAAAGAAGGAAATTAAGCGGCAAACAGCAGCAACAAAAGAAAGAAAAAGCAAATGAGAGAGCAAATGACTGAGAGAACAAATTGAGGAAGAAGGGAAGGAAATTAACAAATAATTAAGAACAAATGAATGAGGAAAGTGAGACAGAGTGACGAAGATGCAAAGCAACAAAGTGAAGAAGATGGCATCACTCCTCCCCTGCCCAGGCCAGCAGCTCCCGTGCACGTAGTCCCGGTGCCAACAAATAGGATTTGCAACACCCGAAGCCTAGCAGCAGCGTCGCCTTCCTTCGAGAGCCCTCCGCAAAGCCTCTCACTTCATCAGCAGCCAAGGGACAACCCACCCCAGCACCTTCCCTCGAGGCTGCACAGGGCACATCCATCCTCTCCAGGCAGTGAGAAGGTGCCAGGGTTAGCGAAGTGCCCGGTGTGGCCCTGGCTTGCTGCCACAGAACCTCACATCCCATTTCCCTTTATCATTTGCTCTGCCTGGAAATCCCTTTCCACTTTCCAGCTGCATATGGGCAGCAAAGCTCTTGTGCCACCCTGAGCTGTGTTACCACTGTGCAATTGCCAAATCAACCGAGACAAAAGGGGAAGGGGGGCCTTGAGTTCGGAGCCGCAGCCCTCGCCAACATTTTACTAAGCTCTGGCACAGAGCAGACGGTGGCTGGATATGGTGCCAACTTACTACAAGAGCGGATTTTTAACATTCCTCCCCTTCAGGAGTCACTCGAGGCAGCCAGGGAACCTCAATAAAAGAGATGTGAAGACAACAACAGCAGCCCGAGGTCTGCTCTGCTTAGCACAGGACAGAAGCGACAGCAAGCGATGTCTTCTGGAGCACAGGCCATGGGCTACCTGCACAGGTGGGAACTGTCCAACCAATGGAGATGGCTGCACCCACCGCCCGGCTACGGGCTCTGAGGTAATCACCTACCAGGCCAGCCTCTCACAAGACTCGGGAAGTGTTCAGGATCTATGGGAGAAAGCAACCAAGTCATAAAAGCAGAATCATAAAAGCCCAGAAGTGCTGAGGCGCTCTGAAGACCAGAAGAGATGACAAGAGAGGCACTGATAGCTGAGCGGTCCTGCAGACCCACCAGGCAGCAGAGGAAAGGGCAAGGGCAAGGGACGGGTGGAGAGAAGGTGCTCCCGTTGCTCCCTGTGGCAGCTGGGTCCCACACCGCAGTGGGGCAGCCCTTGCCCCACACCACAAAGGTGTGACTTCTACCCCATTTGCTCAGCAGAGCTGTCTCTCCCCAGCTGTGCCACCACCTCCTCCGTTCATGCCAGACCATGTGGGATTCACCCCCCCTCCCACAAACCGAGGAGTTTTCAGGAGCACCAAGTCATTTCCTAGTCCTGCATCCTGCAAGACGCGACACGGGCTGATCGTGCTGATCAAACC
>NW_009716044.1:2088-2349 GCF_000703405.1 Apaloderma vittatum
CCCCCCTGCCAGCAGAAGTGGGGACCCTGCAGCCCGGGTCCACGCTCTGGGAAACTCCAGCACCGGGGATTGGACTTCTGCCCTTCCTGTGCCAGCTCCGCGCGGCGAAGGCGCCTGCGTTCCACTCGTGTAGGAGGCGAAAAGCATTAGAAGAGGCTGTCGAGTCTCTGTGACAGTGACCCCAGAGGGGTCCCTCCTCGGGGCTCCCCCGCAGCCGGGCTGTCCTGCCCTCCCACTCAGAGCACCCCTCGCCAGCCGCTC
>NW_009716044.1:2768-6466 GCF_000703405.1 Apaloderma vittatum
CGCAGGGGAGCTGCAGGAGGGGACACCAAGGGTTCTCCCGGGAGCTGGGGCTGCTTCAGAGCAGGAGGAAGACAGCTCAAAGAGATGGAAGGGAGAAAACGGATGAGGGGGAGATCTCCACACCCCCCGGAACTGACTCTGCTGACAGCCAGAAGACACAAGAGCCCCGAAAATCAGCAGGTCTGAGCTTGGGAGCAGGTGCCCCTCTCAATGGGAAGAGCCCCAGGAGCGGTTTTGGGGTGAAAGCCGACAGCACAAACATGTGGCAGCAAAGACCAGCGAGCGGTTCTGCTGCAAAGGGCACTTTGGGGCACCCAAACTCCTCCCGAACTGGAAGGCACGGGGAAGGCCAGGCTGGGGCGCGGGGCTGGAAGGGCACTCTTCCCAACACCGTGCGACTCTTCCAGCATTCTCCGACTCCAGGGCCTTTTTTTACAGCAGCTGTAATTATATTACAGAGTTCCTGTGTAAGCTACTGAGCTTTATTAATTAATCCTGCTTGGTCTCACCCCAGCCAAGGCCCTGGCCTCATGCAGAGATGTGGAATTTTCCAGGAAAACTTGAAAATCGTCATCAAAGGGAAGAAAATGTTTGCACTCAGCCTTTAAAGCCTAAGGTGGAGAAGGGGCTCATTTCTCTGATCCAGCTCTGAGGTGGGGAGAGGCAGTGAATGTGCGGTTTGGCTCTGGGGAAGAAGCCCTGACCAGAGCTGTCCGGAATCAGCACGGCGTTTTCCCGGAGAAGCCCAGCACGGGCGCCGCTGATACTCCAACTCTCTGAAGAGGTTTTGTTTAGGGATATGAGAGTCTGCCTGAACTCCAAACTGAGATGAAACCTGGAGAACTCCAAAGGTTATAAAATTAAAACTGTTGGGTAATGCCATGACATATAATGGGGAACTAATGCCCTCAGACTGGCTCACCTTTCCTAACTTTTATCAGGCCCTCGCAGAGAAGAGCAGAGCAGCACCGCCTGCAGCCTCTGCATCCTCCTCACTCTTTTCCCAGGCGTTTGTACTTGGAGAAGGAACCTGCCCGCCTAGAAGCTGCTCTTGGAGGACAGGCACAGACACTCCCCACCCTGCTACAAGCCACAGCTGCGAAACGAGAGGCTAGAATCTTGTTCCAAGGATCACACAGAAAAGTTTGGCTTCAGAAGGCAGAAGTAGTATTTTTTTCTATGGTGGCCAGGATGAATAAAAGGCTCACCTGACGCAAGTATCACACTTCAGAGCTCAGGGAATCACTCCCCTTCCTTCCCTACCCTGAACACTCCCCGTGCCCCAAAGATTTAGTACCTCACCACGCTCCGCTCACCAAAGGGTTCTGGCTGTCCAGGCCATCGTGATTGCGTCCTTGTGGAATCACCTGGAAGGTGCACACCTACACCTGTGCACACGCGGCACGGGCAGTTGTGCGCACACACCTGCGCACGGGCACTCTCTCCTACCTGCTCACGACTCCTACCACTCCCGCTGATGAAACTCCACCACTTAAGAAAGCGCAGCAAGAGAGCAAAACACAAACAAACTCGCCCTGAACAGAGACATCCCTCCTTAGCACACTCTACCCACCCACAGTGGCTGGGATCCCGAGCGTGTCTAGTTCTGTCCCAGCTTAATCTCTTGCCTTAAATTAGGTAAACTCACTCCATCCAGGAGCCACTGGCTTCTAGCTTCCATCCTGAAAAAGTAAAGGTGAGTCAGTGATCAACAAAATAAATAAAAACAGAGAAAAAAGCACTAATTGGTGAGCACCTGCCTGCAAGGAACAGGAAAAATACCCCCCTAAAAAAACCCTCTAGGAAAACAAAATGCACCGACATCTTTTTATTTTGTTTTTTTCGGTAATTATACTAAAGATGAAAAACTCATAATAAACATCTCCCAGTCCCCACCTGCTAACAGTAATTATAATAGACTCAACAATAAATGGTAAAGCAGAGCAGTGCTGCATCTCGGGAATTCTCTAGGGTATGTGGATTAGCTCGGAAAGCCTGAATGATTAAAATACACTAATTAAAATTTTGTGTTCCTTGGTAACTCGTCTGCCTGGGCCCCTGGTGTTGGCAAAATGGGAATTAACGTGACAAAAGCAACACAGAGGGTTTTTGTTTTAAATAAAGAAGGGGGGGGAGATCTATATAAACAAGTTCTCTCTGCGCGCACACACAAATTCAGAGGGACACAAACTCTTAGGGAAGGGCTGAGGCGCGTTGCTGGCGTTTAGGCTGAAAGCAGCAGTGAAAGCTTTCCCTCCCTGCCTACTCTCAACCCAGACCATCAGGGAGGAAAGCTTGGGAGAGAGGAAGGGAGAAGGCAGAGAGCACTGGCTCAAGACAAACAGGGTCATGCGTGACCAGGAGCCCGGTTCTTTTAAAACAATTAGAGAAATAAACACACCGAGAGGTGGAGAGGCTCACGCAGGGAAACCCCAGCGCAGGACACTCTTCCGCTCCATCTCCCTCACGCACATTCCTCCATGGACTCGTCTGCCCTGCTCTTTACCAAAGAAAACAGGACTTTGGGATAACACACCAGAGCTTCTACCCCACTGCAGATACACAAAAGAAATTGAACACTTTTGGGTTGCCCTTAGCAACCTAATTGCATCAGTACATTGCACACAGGAGCCAAAGTAACTGAATTTTGATGAAAAGACGGCGGTAATTTACGGCATCACGAAATTAGTTGTCATAGCGACGGGTTAATTACATCTCAAATTAACAATGCAAGTGTGGTGAAATTAAATATAAATCATATTTTCTGCATAAATTATAGGGGTTGATTAGACCGGGGCTCGGGGAGAGGGAAAGGTTGAGCCGCCATGGGCCTACGCAGCTTTCTGAGCTGACGAGAGAGTCTCCTGGAAACACCGGGAGGAAGATGGAGTAGGGGGGAATGAAAAAGTGTCAAAGAAAAAAACTGCGCTGCCTTGCTGCTCATCTTCCGTGGGCTTGTCTTTGGCTTTTTAATTGTCACCTGAACTCTCCCTCAGTTTCCCCTCACGCCTTTCGGAGGCAGCGGGGAGCAGAGCCAGGCCCACGCGCTGCGAGAGGCTGCAGCGCCCATCCTGCCCCGGCACCGCAGCTCCGAGCCGGGGGAAACTGCCTGCTCTTGGCACCTCTGTCTGTCCTCTTCGTGGAGCAGAGCGAGGGGCCAGCTCGCACCAGAACTGCCTCTGAACTTTGTGCCCAAGAAAGCAGCCTCGAGGCCAGCGCAGCTCCTTGGTGCAGGTCACCACATGCCACCTTACACCTCTGGAGTCACACTGCAGCTCTCCGGGCTCTAGCACATCCCTAACCTCTAATTTCTCGCCTGCTTCACAGCAACAACATGAAATGTGGTCTGCCAAACTGGGGAAATCCATTTTTGGCAGAGCATCTGGCTGGAGGAGCGGCACAGGCTGACCCGACAGAGGGCAGGGAGAGGAAGGCGATCTCGGACAGGCTCTCACCTGTGGCTTCTGTTCGGAGCACACCCCTAAAAGCAGGTCACACTGGGGGCTGAATTCGGAGGCTGGAGGGAGCGACAGAAAGCATGTGACACCGCTAGCAAATAACAGCAGGTAAACAGAGGGCATCAGTGCCCAGCTGCGGTTCAGGCGTCTCCAAACAGCACCGTGCCAAATACGTGCAGAGCAAAGGCCCCCTCCTGCCCGGATCCCCACCACGGGACTCTGGCACCGGCCGGAGGCAGC
>NW_009716044.1:6780-8090 GCF_000703405.1 Apaloderma vittatum
GCTTCCCAGGGGCTCACAAAAGATGGTCACAGCCTCAGCCATTCGGTCCACTGCGGGGATGTAAAACCATTTTGCAGTCTGGCTGCCACCCAGCCCTGCCCCAAGCAGGGGATGATGTTCAAGAGCCTCGCACCGCTCTCCTCTCAGGCCCTGGCTCCTGTCTGCAGGCTGGATGACAAGGGGCACCATGTGGCTTCGCACAGGGCCCCGGCGCCGCACCCAGCCAGCCCCTGCAAGCTCCAGCACGGCACGGCGTAGTAGCGGGGACACGGTAAATTTCCCCTCCAGGAATGGGAGGAAGTAGCTGTTGGGAAGGGACACACACCGGAGCCAAACCCTCCAAGCGTAGTTCCCTGCTTCCTGCCTCTCCGGGCAGAGTGAGGAAAAGCTGAAGAGAAAGGCTGCAGAGGGTAGACGGGGCATCCCTGACAGACACGGATCGATGCTGGAAGGAGCAGAGCGAGCTGCCCTCCTGGCTCTGTGCGCCAGCAAGGTCCCCCCAGCCCCGCAGAACTCGCTGTGGTCCCCAGCACAAAGGGAGATTCCCACGTTTAACTCCCCATGCGTGTACTACCCCTCAAGAAAAAGCATCCGGGAACCTTTCTCACCGTGCTACTCCTGCAGAACTCGGTAACAAGCCTCCCAGAGGCTACTCTCAGCCCGAAACCTTACGCTGCAGGTTTGTCTTCCCATCCCAGTCCCACTAACTGTGCCTGCAACAACCCTCCTGCCAGCCACGACCAGAAGAGCAACTGGAGGCACAAGGCTCTTTGGGGACTTCCTTAAAACAACAGTTCCCTTCCACTTTAAAATGTTTTTAGTTAGCTTACATCTGCCCAGACTCCTTTGCCCTCACACAGGGCAGCTGTTCACGGTAAAACCCCGCTTTGCCACCCCCCAGGTACCCCTCGGCCGCCAGCCCGGCCCCTGTGCTGCCCTGCCTCCTGCCCACACCGCCGCAGCGCCGACAAAATCCCGAGACCCTCACGAAATCCTGCCACATCTCATCTGGGCCCAGCCTGAGGAATTTCTCAAGTGGGGGAATCTGGGGTTTGTTATTTTTGTCGGTGTTTTGCTTTATTTTTGAGGGGAAGGAGGGAGAGCATACGAAAGAAAGGAAGGAAAAAACCTAAAAGTAAAAAGCCCTCTGGTCCTGGCAGCCGGCGTGATCGATGGCAGTGGATTTGCATGTACATTTCATTAATTTTTCAGCATGCATTTTATTTATCTATGCGCCATACATCTGCTGAAGTTTATATACTTGATAATATATAAATATAGACACACAGCAATCAATACGACATCCGCTT
>NW_009716045.1:0-634 GCF_000703405.1 Apaloderma vittatum
CGGGTGCAGCCTCGGCTCTCGGGCCGCCTGTTCCCCAGGGCCCCGGAGCCCGACCCTGCCCTGAGCCCGGTACGAGGCAGAGGACGAGAAAGAGCTGGAGCTCGGACTTCAGGGAGCAGCCTGCTTTGAGCTGCCGGCCGTACTCCTCATGCTGCGTGGGTTAAAATATGTGAATTTGTTTTCTGGGCTCATGTTGGATGTGAAGGCATCGACTGCTGTACCATTTTTGTCTGCAAATACTGTGGGAGATGGTGTCAGCCCGTCTTTAAGGTACCTTTCCTCTACCTGGCCGTTTTCCAAGGATGTCAGCTATTAATTATTTGAGTAAGTTGAAGGTTGCTCCCTAGAAGTCTAGAGCCCTAACGCTGCTGCTTCCCCTTCCAGCCTCTCCACAGATCTGAGTTGAATTGAACATGGTAATGTCAGATAGTTGCTGCAGCCCAAGCTGCTTTTTGCTGCCACGTTTGTCCTCAGTTCTACCCTGTTTGTAAGCAGAAGGTCAAATAAAGCATTACATAGGTTTGCCCTTGCAGTACTTTTGTCAGATGGCCTGTGAGGTTTTCAGGTTGCCTAACAGACGTTGCGTTGTCCTCCCTGTCCAGACTTCTAGGTGTCTGTAGAAAGCCTCGTCTCT
>NW_009716046.1:0-10837 GCF_000703405.1 Apaloderma vittatum
GGGTTAAAAACACGTCGGGAATTTTAAATGCGAGCGCATGAGAGCAGCGCTGAGCGCCAGGAGCCCCAGCATTAAATAAATTAGTGGATTTCTTGGTGGTCTGAGCAGAAATAAGCCGTTCGGGTTGCAGTTTGTCATTGTGGGGTTTGCAGTCTGGAGTCTTGTGCTGCCTCCTGTCACGGGAGAAGGGACTGGGTGCTTCACTTTTTGAACCCATTTCAGAAGTATCCAGAAATCACTAAAACATTCGCTGTTTGTGAAAACCCTCTCCAAGGCTGTCCTCATCGGCCCTCTATTGGGGTGGGCATCGGATAGAGTCATCACTTTGCTGTTACCCGAGAAACATTCCTGGTTTTATCAGCACTGCTTGTGTTAAAGATCACATGGAAGCAAGAGTCGCTTTAAATGAGACTTTCTGTCAGAAGTATCCAGAAATCACTAAAACATTCGCTGTTTGTGAAAACCCTCTCCAAGGCTGTCCTCATCGGCCCTCTATTGGGGTGGGCATCGGATAGAGTCATCACTTTGCTGTTACCCGAGAAACATTCCTGGTTTTATCAGCACTGCTTGTGTTAAAGATCACATGGAAGCAAGAGTCGCTTTAAATGAGACTTTCTGCTGATTTCATTTATCTCCCGGGCCCCTCATGTGATGCTGTTTTCCTCTTTTTGACATGTTTTCATTTGGAGCTCAGTGTCTGTCACTGAGTCCTTTTTGTTTGCAATCCTGAAAATGCTACACCCATGTTTAAAATGCCCCATAGTAACTGTCTGACTTCCATGACTTTCATCTGTGTTCAGCTGAAACACCGTTTTGTGGAATAAGGACCTGAGTTATTAGCAGGCTCCCAGTTAAAAGTAAGACTGAACCAATAAAAGTCAGAGATCAGAGCTCTTGATTTGATTGTACAGGACAATTTCCAATTTAAGACACTTTTAAGAAGGGCGACTGACTGGAAGTATTAATTATTTCACATGGACTATTGCAGACAATCCCCATCTGGCAGAACAAGCCCCATGGCTCAGCGCGCAGCGTCGTCAGGAGGATTGGGTCAAACCTCCCTTTAAAACCCTGTCCCAGGGCAACCTTTGAGGTGAGAAGACTCGTGAGAGATTTGGTGATTGCGTGTAGGAAGCCGCTGCTCTAGAGCGAGACGAGGCCCTGTCGTGAGCTGCTGCTCTGTCAGCCCCGTGCAGCTGCTGAGCTGTACTCACAAAACTCATGTAGCTGTATAGTTAAAGATTTTTAATTTATTTTTTTTAATTTGGTTCTTGTAAAGTGAGGAAAACGCCTCCAAAAATCATGTTTGTGGCCTGAGTTGGCAAGTTAGAGGAGACAGAAGCCTGGAGTTGCTGAACCAGCGCTTCATTGCGTGACCTCCAGCAAGCCCCCGGGCCCCGGTGTTTCCTAAACAGTGAAACAAGGTTTATGGAACGCTGACGTCACGGCTTAAGCTCAAGGGCAGCCCTGGGGCTTGTAGTGGCAAAGTGTTGCACATGGGCTTGGCAGCGGGCTGAGCTGTATCAAGTGTCCCTTTGCTGCCTCACAGCCCAGACCGTGCACAGGAGCCGACGCGCAGAAGTCACAGACGTTGCCGTGAGCAGAGCGGAGTTGCTCTGGCACCTTCAGAAACAGTTTCCGACCTGGCACAGAGGAGAGAGGCTCTGACGGCCGGTACAGCGCGTCTGGGGCGGGTTCAGGAGGCAGGGCCGCCATCTCCTTAACACAACGTCCTTCTTTTTAGGTTCTACCAAATGTTTCAGAGCTCTATTTAAACGATGTCCCTCCAGTCCCCACCTTGGCAGACATTGTGTGGATCGCGGCAGATGATGAAGAAACATATGCCAGAGTCAGGTTGGTTTCCTCTCTGTGTCTGCTGGTCCTTGTTTTTATATGCTGGTTTCTTTTGCGCAGCATAGGCTCGATGCCGATCGAATGATCACAAATTTCAGTCCTCTCAAGATCTGATGTGTTGAAAGACATTTTTCCCCAAGAGACAGGGAACAAAAATTAGGGGGAATTCCTGTAGGAAGTGCCAATGCTGTGTTTTCCTCACTGAAAAATCTGTGCAGGTCACCCCCTGATCCTTGGTATTTTATGGTTAGAAAGTTGAAGAGTTGAGTTCTCTTGGGGTTGAAACATTCTGCCCCTGGGAGTTTGGGTTTGGTCAGTTGAACTTTTGTCCTTACAGCAGGGCAACAGTAGTTGGTATCTTGTGAAAGATAAAAACGGACTTTGAAATCAGAGGCAAAAGCTAGTGGGTAAGTGACGTTTCCCACGTGCACCCAGTGCACAGAAGCACAGTTACAAGGAGAGAAATTACTCTGAAGCCATGTGAGCACGGCCAGACTTTGTCCCCACGGCCTCCTACAACCTCTACAGCCTCCCTGCAGCCTCTTGTGCTGCTGGGTCATGATTTCTGGCCCTGGAAATGCAGAGAGGACACATACAGCGATAAATACAGCAATAAATACAGCAGTACGTACAGAATAGTGGCACAGAGGCCTAATTAATTCTGTTGAAGTCCTGACGTGGAGGCAGAGCGTTGCCAAGTGTTGTCACAGCGGGGTCTGGGCCTTGTAAGTGACAAGTTTTTTGTCCTGTAGAAGTGACACTCGGCCGCTGAAGCACAAGTGGAAGCCGAGTCCTTTCACCGTTATTCAGCGAAATGCTTCAGTCCCCAACCTGAGGAAGCAGGAGGAGAAGCTGCTCGCCTTGAAGAGGCCTGGTTTACCAGCACTGAGCCGAACAACGGAGCTCCAGGATGAGCTGAGTCACCTTCGGAGTCAGATAGCTAAAATAGTCGCTGCAGAGTCAGGTAGGAATATAAAGAGCTCTTTTTTTGTAGTCGTTGAATGAGAAGGGCTGAATTAGTGAACCACGTTACTTCCTCCCTAGAGAGCAGACTCACGCGTCGTTTTTCCAGCATTGGTGGGATCCCATCCCCGGTGTCAGCTCAGTGCTGGTTCCATTTAGACGTTTGCCTCTTTCATTGGAGGAGTCCTGCGTGATTTTAAGGAATAGCAAGTGCTGCTTTGTGACTCTAATTGATCTGGAGGCCAACTCCTGTCTCAAGCACGTTGTTTCATGAAAACTTTCAGTGTGTTCTTGCTGTTCCTGCTCGGAGAGAGTTACGTGTTGATTTATTTGGGTAAGGATGAAATGAGAGAAACAACAGTGCCCTTTTCTGTACTCGGTAAGGTATTTGGGGAAAAGCCGAGCTGAACTGAGGGATTTATTTCTTTTAGTAAACTTGTGCAGCTAAAAGCCATGTTTTAGCAGCAAAACTGAACTGTGAGGAAAGACTTGTGCTCTTCCTTTCATGGCTTTTCCTGTATACTCAGCTCTGAAAATATGACGGTATTTGGGAGGATCCAAATCCCGGCGGTTCTGCAAGGCTTGCTGTGATGGTGGCTGGTTTAGAGTGTGGAAACCAGTAAGATAGAAGTACCTTTGTGTGTATTTATGGAGTATTCAGAAGGCAGAGTTGTTGATCTCCCAGCTCAAATACATTGAGTAGTTTTGCGAAGTAAAGGTATTTAGTCCCTCTTGAAGGCAGTTTTTCTTAAAAGCTTCTATACCCATAGCCCAGATGGCAGCTGTATTGTGGCTGCTTTTCAGGGGAACAGAAGGACCTGTAATTCTTCCCGTTACTTGAAATAAACAACCCACACCACAAAACAGGATTGCGCCACACTTGACGTTTTATCAGGCAGGTTAATTCCTGTTGGTAATGAGTAGTACTGGCTGATGAAACCTTCTTTATCCTACATCCCAAAGTCGTTATTTCCCAGCTTGCTGCTTTGTGCCGCGCTGCAGGGCGTGCACCCAACTCCAGATCTCACATGATCTGCGAAAGACGACAAAGTGGTTGATGATCGTAGCCCCGAGGGACCTGCAGCTTTAATGACTGCTTAGATTTAGTCCGGCCGTCCATATAAATGCATCTGAACGCGGAGCAGAGTTGTGGTGTTTGATTGAGGGGAAAAGCTGATTTCTGCATGGGAGGTTGGGAGCAGGGCGTGCACCCAACTCCAGATCTCACATGATCTGCGAAAGACGACAAAGTGGTTGATGATCGTAGCCCCGAGGGACCTGCAGCTTTAATGACTGCTTAGATTTAGTCCGGCCGTCCATATAAATGCATCTGAACGCGGAGCAGAGTTGTGGTGTTTGATTGAGGGGAAAAGCTGATTTCTGCATGGGAGGTTGGGAGTTCTTTTTCACTTTGGGTGATGGTCGATGGATTTTGAAGAATTCGCTCGGTATCAATAACATAAATGTCTGTGCCACCACGTGAGAGTAGAAGGGCTGTTTCCAGCATGCAGAGCTGCGTTTCGATGAGGTTGGGTGTTTCTGACGAGCCGCGCACACTCAGAGGGTTCCCACCTCCTGCCACTGGTGCTTCCTGTCATCTTTGTGAAACGAGGTGTCGCAGTGTCCCCTTCGGAGAGGCTGCTCGTGTCCTCTTTCTTCTTCATGGCATAAAGAACACGGGAAATGCTGTGATTTTTTTTCCTTCTAAGTGTTGCCTCGGCTCTGCAGTTGCTCCAGCTGTGTTCTAGAAAAGTCTGTTTTAATTCAAGGAGAGTAATAACGAGAATTAGAGATCCAGATGGGAGAAAAATGATTTAATCATTTAATACCTTTTTCTTTCCCTCTCTGCTCAGCACTGTGTCTGGTTGTTATCAGCTGGCATTTGAGAACAGTTCCTATTGACTTCGCGTCCTCTAAGTCAATAATGGGGAGCTGTGATTGAGGGCCTGGTGGTAGCTCCGTAATCTGATGAAGGAAATAACTATGTAGCAGTCTTATTCTGGAAAGATTGATGTAGAAAAAGAAATATTGTGCAATCTGCTTTATTATAAACTGTTAGAGAAATCCCTTAATTGGAAATTGATAACTATCTACAAGTTTACTCTTGAGGCCAAGGATGTTAGTGCTGTAAGGTACAGTTTGTTTTCAGTACAGGAAGGGTTTTTCAAGATGTGCACTCTGCATTTTTCTGGGTTTTTTGTTGTTTCCCCTCAGTGTTTTACGCTGGAAATATCTAACTCGTTTTCGCTTGGTAACACTTGGAATTTATGCAGCCGTTCTTAATCCTCGCTGCATTTTAAAGCATGAACAAATAAATCCCATCATCCCTGCGGAATAGGGGGATGCAGTTCCCGTTTTACAGATGGTGCTGGAAAGCAAAGGAGGTCAAAATGCCCACGGTCACCGAGCGAATTGCTGTGACCGTCTGGTGTAACGTGCTGGAGCTCCTCACCCAGCTCTGCCTTCTCACCACACGTAATGGTTACAGGGGAGGGAGCTGGGAAGGCAAAGCCAGCGATGAAGACAAGAGGAGAAGAGTTGAGAGAATCAAGACCTACATTCTGACCCAGGCTCTCTCTGCAACCCTGAGCAGCAGCCACATCTCTGTTCCTCCGTTTCTTGTCTGTAAAAACAGGCAGAGCAGACATTTGCTGCTTTCTGCAGGGTTGGGGCGCAGTGTTTGAGCTGGAGGGGTGATAAGTGGTGGCACGATGGGAACAGAGACACGTAAGGGTTCTGTGGGATGAAAGGTGCTTGAGAAGGTCTCGTGTCGCAGCGTGGTGGCACAAGAAGCAGAGTGGCCATGGAGGGTGCTCGAATATGGTGAATTTGTTTTCTCGTAGCACGGGGGAGGCTGATGGCATCTCTTAATTTATATTCTGTTGCTTTGGGGAAAAAAGAATACCTACGTGGTTTGCTATGAGTTTATCCACCTGTGTTGTTTTCTGTTTCAGCTTCTGCTTCCTTCACACCAGATTTATTATCTCCAGGAAGTTCAAATGCATCTTCTCCTGTACCTTGTTTTGGACCCTCTTTCCAATCCACAACTTCCTTTGTCATTAGCGATATCACAGAGGAGGAGGCAGAACTCGAAAGCCCCGAGCTCCCATCGGTCTCCTTGCTTTGTTCTGCAACCTCCGAGTGTTGTAAACCAGAACCAAAGGATCCCGACGAGGAAGATTCTGTGTCCCTTTCCAAGGCCAGCAGTTTTGCAGACATGATGGGCATTCTTAAAGACATTCATAGGATGAAGCAGAGCAAAGACTTGTAAGTGCTTCCTGAACTCTATTTTATCTTTCTATGTCTGTTAGATCAGTGTAGACACTGGACATTGCCTTCACTGCTCTGTATTCATGATTCACAGCGGGGAAATACCCATTTGTGCAGAACTTTCTGTTATATTTCAGGGGTGGGGAATTACTGACGGCTTACCTGCCTGGAGAGAAAGCAGTGGAGGGAAACTTATATCAATTAGCGTAATGTTTGGCTGTTGCAAGTTGTTGTCCTGAAAGAAGAAGCTTGTGTTTGTCCAGATTAAAACCAGACCCGTATGCGCTGGCAGGCACCAGCACGAGGGCCACGCTGTTCCTCTCTGCCTGCGGCGGTTCCTCAGACCATCTCGCAGACCCAGGTTCCTCAGCTTTTTCAGCGTGGCACACGCAGGAATTAACAAGCGGAGCTTTTCAGCTTCACAGCTTTTGCACGTGGCCCAGCTCTGAGCGTGGGCTGAGGTTTCACTTGTCTTGTGACGAGTTTACACATTGATCACAAGAATGCCTCAGGCTGCGGACGTGCCAGCTGCTGCACGGCCAAGATAGGATCCTGCGCAGCTGATCCGTAGCTTCTCTAATGTGAGCCATGCTGCCTCCGTTTCACGTGTGAAATCACAGGGATACGGCTCAGTTTCCACATTTTTTCAGCCCGAAGATCCATCTGGCCATTACGTTGCGCGAGTAAGATTCCTGGCCAAAGATAACAAGTTGCGTGATGGCTCTTGACAATTCCTGTGCCTAGTTCAGTTCAAAAGGAATTAAATTCTGGGCGCTGAAAAAAATTAGATAGTCAAATGAAAGAGATGTGTTCAGCTTGCATCTAGAATGTCAGTGCGGTATTACACATCCCTAATTCACACGACAGACCCTTTCGCTCTTGTTTTCCTAAGCGTTAAATATTGCTCAAAGCTTAAACAGTCGCTTGCTTTATAGAAATGCCTGTAATCTTTCTTGGAGCTGAGCAGGATTCACGGACCACGCATGAATTCCTCCTCTTTTTTCTTCCTGTCTGTCGCAAAGCAGCGCTTTGGGCATCCAAAAAATCATTTTGAATTATTAAGCAACGGGAGAGAGAAGTCTTGAGGAAAATTACAGCTGTTTGTGCAACCTGAGCTCAACAGAGTTTTGGGTTCAGCTGTAACTCACGTGTTAGCGCTGTGACCCTGCCGTTCTGATGGTCATTCGCTGGCTCTATTAAAAGCTCGCAGCTGCTTCACGTCGTGTTCTAACTTTATCAGAAACGTGTGTACCTCTAGCTCTAAGCATTCACAGGTAACAGTGTAATTATCAATCTTCTAATTAGTGCAGACTGGTATGTCAGCCTTCTCTGGAAGCAGTTTTCAGGGTAGGAAAACCGCCACCATCTGTGCAAGGTGAAGATAGGGGAATAAGCATTATGCAGGGAGAAAAAACCTTGTCCAAATACAGGTTAGGGCAGGGAAATCCGAGGCATTTCTTACCCACTTACACATTTATCTGTGCCACCAAGGCTCCCACCAGAGCCAGGTGCTGTGAAAAGCAACGTGCAGGTGACAGGGTCACAACCAGACTTCAGTTTCCTCGACAGAATGTGTGGGGAGCGCTAGTGGTGAGTGAAGGTGTTTGATCTTGCCGTTACCGTGTGAATGAGTGGGAGGGAGAGAGGCTTGTGCACAAAGAAGGGATTTAGAGAGCAGTGATTCCTGGAAGACGGGGGAGAGGAAGGGGTTTGTGCTGTGGAATACTTGGGGGGAAGGGCAGAGCTGCCAAATCCCCCCTCGAAGGGGAACAGTGGGCAAAGGAGCTGCGTCACTGGGACCCCTTTCTCCCAGTGCATCAGCTCGACTGGTGGGCCGGGGCTGGGTCAGCCCTGTGGCTGCTGCTGCAGCAGGGCCAGGAACGCTTCAGCAGAGGAGCTTGAGACTGTTCCCTGCTTGAGCTTGACCCGTTCTCTTCAGTTTCTCTCACTCACCCTCTGACTTCTCTCCTACAGGCACCAGTTTAGGATATGGTTATTATGGCGTAATTAAAGCTGTTTGAAGCATCGTGGGTGGTTGAAAAAAATCGCTGATGTGTTCCTTACTTGATGAGATTTATAACTCCTTGACACAATCCTCCATCCTGGAGGATTCTGCTGTGAGCAGCCGTGCTCGCCTCGCAGTGTGGTTTGGCCCTGCTGTTGTGCAGCACCTGTAACACTTAAAAGTGCTCTTTAAGGGGATGAAGGTACCAAACGATGCTTAACGAGACAACTGCATAGATGCCTTTGATGCTTCTCTTTAGGACTTGGTGCTTAAACAGAGCTTGGAAGCCTCAGGAATGAGTGAGAAATGTGTGCTGAAACGCGCATTTTTCACCCGTTACAGTTTCTGTGCTGTTCCCTGCAAGGGGTGGCAGCTAAGCAGAGGGAAATGTGTAGCAGCCCTTCTTTAAAATTGTGTGTAATTACCCACGTTTAAATATGAAAGCATATAGGCATTGTATAGCAAAATCTGTGAGAAAAAAAATACTTACCACCACACCAGTTGTAGATTTGTACTGAGGGGATGTAGGCTCTAAATAATTAATGAAGTTTTATTTTACGTGTTGTTAACACAGTTGAATAAAAATTATAAAGAGCTTTGGTGCCGAGGTTTTCAGGATACGCCTTGATCCATAAAACGAGCTCCAGCTTTTCTAAGCCAACATGAAAGGCCTGAATTTTCAGCTGCTTTTTGTTGTTTTGTGGTGTTTTTCTCACACCTCCTCCGCTTGTGACAAAAGCTGATGATAAAAGCTGCAGAAAAATACTTAAAAGACTCTAACCAGAGCTGTAAACCATCAATTTTGGCACTTCACTTTACTAATACACCGTGCTTTTGTCTTCCGCGTAGAAACCGGACTTCGATGAAGGAGGAAGACCCGGCCGTTCTTATAGCAGAAGTTCTGAGGAGAAAATTTGCCCTAAAGGATGAAGATCTGGCCCTGAAGGAGAAATGATGTTACCGTCACTAAACTCTGTAAGCAAAAGTGTTACGCTCCCAAAATTTTCTCCACAGTAGCTGCCTTCCTAAGGATTGAGCCTTTTGCCTCTTTTATTAATTAGAAATTGTTTCTGCACTGGACACTTACTTAGGAAAGACCGTACGGATTTGATGTGTTTTCCATGTATTGTTATATTAGAAAAAAAACTTTTTAAGAAGATGGAAATTCTTTTCCACCTTGTATTTTGATGTTGATTATCGATAAGGATCTTTTAGCAGAGTGCAGTGAGTGCTGCTGGATGACGTTCTTTCTACCTACGATTTTCCTTAGGTTCAAATTGAGCATTTATGGCCTCCTTCCAATATAACTTAAGTTACAATTTCCAATATAAACATTCTTTCTCTGTTCTGAGGACGGTACAGAGCTATTGAGAATAAGCTAGTTAATGCTTCCCGGTCATCAGCATTGAGAAGGTTGTTGAATCGCGGTGGTAAAAGGCGTCTTCCAGGGAACCTGAAGCGGGGCTGGGACTGCAGCCACTGATCAACCCGCTCGGCCACGTCTAAGGGCCGGGGGCTGGTTTGGGTGTGCCCTGGGTATTTCTTCACTCACCGACTATCCCCACAGTTGCATGACAGAATGGCCTTAATTTCTTGCCAGTAATTTAATGTTTCATTACTAGTCCTTGTATTCAGGTAACGTATTTTATTTAGCATTCTAAAGGTCTATTTATTGAACTACCAATGCTAAGAACCAAGCACCTACCGCACGAGCTGTCAGCTGCGACGAGGCAAGGAGCCACTTGGCATTGTCTGTGGCCACAGTTCTCACTAACTGAAGAGGTTTCCTTCAGCTACACATTCTCCGCGATGTTCCTCATGGCTGTATTTAAAGTATGATTTTTTTTTTCCCCTTTATATAAAATGGAGCCTTAATAAGACGATGCTTGTCCTTGATATTATTAATGTGCACAAGTCCGAGCGGGTCAGCAGTGGGGAGGTTGCGGGGCGGAATTTCAGCTGCTGCAGCTGGGGGTGCTACAGATGAACGTACTCAGATGCCAGGGATTTTTTTAATCCACCAGGCCCTCAGCCCTTCAAAAATTAAACCATCATCCCCACCTTAAAAGTGCAAGAAGAGGCTTGTGTTGCTTCTGGCCACCCGGTGAGTGAGAGCAGAAACAGCAGTTACGACTTAATCAGTTTTACAGGGAGTTGATACAGCTCTTGCCCGCTCAGACACACGCCAAGAGCCACTGGTCGATGCAGTCGTTCTTGCTGTGTCCCAGTAAGGTTCCTCTGCAAAAGAATTTGGTGGGGATACGCCCACTGATGGAGAAAATGGAACCACAACCAAGAGTCCCTGTTCCTGGGAACGTGCTGGATCTAAGAGCTGATTGGAACAATTAACTTCTGGACTGTAACTCCAATTGGATCTATTGTATCAAAATTCTGACCCCATGGAAAAGAAAAATCTCTCCTAAATGGCAACATCTGCAGTGTTAAAGGTGTACTCAATACTAAAAAAACAACCAAAAAAACCAAGTATAATACCGAGGGGTTGCTGTTGACAAAGCAGGCTGTTGTTCTGGAGTGGAATCATGGTCACAGATGGACTCTGCTGCTCGTGACCCCTGGGGTTTTTGAGCAGCTGGTCCCTGCACTTCAAAACAGACGCAGCCCACTGCACGTCCATCCAAACCACCGCACGGCCAAAAGCAGGGGATTATGCAGAACAAGCCGAACCAGCAGCGCACGGCGGCACCGCGGCTGTTAGCGAGCTGCGGCCGCTGCCACCCACACCCC
>NW_009716046.1:10868-11447 GCF_000703405.1 Apaloderma vittatum
CACCTGCCAGCACTCACTGTACAGCTTCCCACCTCACCAGGGCCAGAAAACCTTTACATTTGGACTTCCAGGCTCCTAAGAACTACAGAGCTGTCTGCAGCAGGCTCTCAGGCTGAACATGAACACCAGGCAGTCTGAAAGCCACATGGGCCATAACCAGGATTGAGAAAGGCCATTATAAACATACTCCTTCAAAATTCTATTTATTTTTATTAAAGCAAAATTTCAGAGAACAAAGACATTCTGCCTGTTTGGTGTATCTACTCCATACAGACCATACACATAGACACAATGGGTACACTTACCTAAATCTGACTGGAAAAAAATAAAATAAAAACAGCTTTCCTGAGGCTTCACAAGAGGTCACATCGGCAACCCCGATGAGGTGACATCTCAGTGTTTAATCACCCTGTTCCCTTCCGAATCCTGCGTGAACAGTAAATCATAGCACACATAAAACCGCTGCTCCCCGGGTCTATTTGGGCTCCTCTTTGCCGCGTGGCTGGAGCAGTCCTTGCCAGGAGAGCTGGGCAGCGGCTGGCGAGAGCTGCCCCCGGCCCTCCCCCGGGAGCGGGGGCT
>NW_009716046.1:11478-13815 GCF_000703405.1 Apaloderma vittatum
GCCCTCGTCCCTGCCCGGAGACGGGGCCTTCCGGCAGCGGTGAGCGATGACTCTGTTCCCCTCTGAATCCTGCGTGAACAACTGCCTGCAGGGACTGCTCGGTCCTGCCTGGGCTGACCCAGCGCCGGCGTTCTGGCTGCGCTCTCGGAGAGGCTCCGCTCGAGCTGGTCTTTGCGGAGATGAGTAAAAAGATGCAGCCCAGGTACTGGCCCCCTTTATAGTAGGATTCCTATTCTCAGCTTCAGAGGAATCAATTAAGGAATTAACACTAGTTGATTGGTGGGATTTCTTATTCTGGCTTGCACCAAGTCTCGGTTGGAAATCAGGTCTGGTCTTTGTCTCCTCTGAGGGTGCCCAGGCCTCTCGTTTGTTCAGCTCACAGGCTGAAGGGAGGCTGCCGCTTGCTGAAACCATTTCTTCAGCAAATAAGTCGGACTCCTGTCTGTGAGCAATGACCCGGTTGCCCTCAGAATCCTGGGTGAAGCTGAAGCAGCAGCAATCCTCCCCCACCCCACAGGAGGCTTCACTCCTGCTGCACGACTCCACTTGAACCAACCAAGAGTCGGGCAAAGGAGGCGGCAAGGTCGCAGCTTCCTGTGCGCAGCGCTGGGGCGTCACCTGCACCGGCTCCTCCTCGGCGCTGAAGGATTGTTTCTGGGCTTCCTCCAGCCGCGGCAAAGCCAAGATCTTCACCGGGGAGGCAGCCAAAGAAACATTTTTCTCTTCCCAGATGAAAGAAGATGGCTTGGCGTTTTCTTTGTCTTTTCCATCTAAAGCCAACACGGAATTGGTTAAAGCCAGAGCTGGCGCACACACACGTCCCAGGGTTAGTCACAACCCACAGCACCATGCCCTGATGTTTGACTCCGAGCTGCCACTTTACTGCTTTACTGAGCAGCAGCTCAAGAGTTACCAAAAAAAAATAAAACTTATACAGCTTGCATTTGTCACCTGAGGAAGGTGCCAAGGATCACATTTGCTTCTGAAACCATTTAGTATAAACCCAATACAACTTCTCAATATAATTGAGCTCATCCTCAACTTAGGATAAGCTAAAAGGAAAAATAAATACTACAAATAAGAAATACTCCAGCATCTTAAACCCTACAGACCTCTGCTGAGCAGCAGCAGCATTCATTCTATGAATCCAAACACGCAGTGACTCAGTGAATGCAATTGAGAGCATCAAACAGAAGAGAGGAAAGCACATGACACATTCAAAAGGAGTAGGAATAATGAATCCAGAGCAAAACCCATCAATGGTCCTGTCACAACATGAAAATTCTGTCAAAAAATTAAAATGGCACAATTTATGTAACACTTCCTCTCATCTGCTTATTGCTGAACTAGTTTACTATAGATGAACGAGCTGTTACACAACTTACAACATACAAACAACTACACAATCCTACACTGCTGCTTCCTGCATCTGTTTAATTCCCATATTGGTTGATTTGAGACCAAGGGCAAATCCCAGTTCCTTGCATTCCAAAGCACAAAAACAGCCGCAGAAGCACAGAGGTTGTGAGCTGGCTTAACGAGCTTAAATATTCCAGCTCCCTCGTGATTCCGTCACTGGGTCGGTGAGGATTAACCGCTGCACTCTTCAGAAAAGGCTTTGTCGAACCCTTCATGAAAAGCTTTCCTTGCTCACCTCCTGCTGATTCCCCTTAAGGGAAGGTTGCTTAAACCAACGAATATTAATTTTCACTTCCAGTTAAAATGTTCCTCTACAGGCATTTAACCAACAGCTTAGGTCTGCTGTTGTTTAGAACAAACCTGGCACGTAACGCCCCGGTCGCTGCCCCTTCCCCAGGTGGGGAGAGCTGCCCACCGACACCGCCGAGCTCCTGCTCCAGCTGAAGCGACGATCCTGACTGGATCATCCTTTACATTACACCATCAGGCAACCCAGAACCAGAGGTTTTGCCTCCTGGAGGGTTTGTGTCAGCGCTGAGGCTGAGCTAGGCTTCCAAATGTTCCAGTTTTGACGGAAGTAAAGCCTGGGGTGGTGTTTATAGAGTTCAGATTGCTCCCCAGTGAAGACTGGCTACGGTAATGTTATTTATGCTTTAGTCTAATGCTGTGTTTAGATTAACCACCTCAAAAAATTATTTCTGGGAGTTCAAGCCTTTAACCTTTACCGTCTTCACTACGAAATACGTTTTTCTGGCTAATAAAGCTGCTAAGAAATAAACGGGGATAGGTTTCCTATTACGGCCTGAAATTGTTTTCCCGCAGGGCCCCGGCTGGTCTGTGTCACCTGTCCGGGCGCGGAAGAAGGCGGCGATGGTGGTTTGCCGGGTGCGGGGCTGAGAGGCTCTTGTCTGCGTGAAA
>NW_009716047.1:0-1118 GCF_000703405.1 Apaloderma vittatum
GAAGGGAAGAGTCTGCTGTTAACCCATGAACTGAGAGCTTTCTGCTATCTAGGGGAGAGAAGGCAAAATAAAAACTCCGGGAGCATCCCCCGCCCTCCCCATCAATCTGATGGGCAAGCGAGGGGCAAGATCAGCCCAAAAATCTCCTGGACCCTCCCTTCCACAGGAGCCCTGGGATTGCTCTGAGCCAAGGGTCAGGATTAGCCCTGATACAGGGCTCTGCAAAGCTGGAGCCCTCTCAAGGGACCAGGAAGAGGTGCCAAGGAGGGGTCTCAGCATCTCCCCGGCTCTCCCCGGATCGCTGGGGTGTCGGGCAGGGTGGGGAAGGGTGGGACGTGCCGTTCGGGGCTACCCATCCCCCAAAAAAATCTCAACCCTTGGACTTGCCGGACTGGAGTTTGGAGGCAAGAGGAGCCCCGTATGGATGGTTTAGGGCTTTGTGAGATGAACCCTCATCTTCATGCTCCCTGTGCCGGGAGGAAGCAGCTCCCTGGGTGCCTGGTCCCTCACTGAGGACTCGTGGCTCCTCGGTGGGTCTGTTCTGGTCCTCCGGGCTGGTGCTTCGCATCCCAGCGCTGTTCCCTCCCTTCCCCTCTGCCCCGCGTTAAATGGAAAACATTAAAGGCGAAGCTGTTACACTCCCTGTGCCAAGGCAATTGTTCCCATCCCTATTATCTGCCACAGGCAGCCCCAGAGCCCAGCACCTGAGCCCGCAGCACAGAGCTGCCGCGGGAACCGGCCCCGTAACAAGATAACGGAGTCGTTTTTCTCCTTTTTCTTCTCTTTTTTTTCCCTTTTTTTTTTTTTATTCAGCAAACTGCATAATAAATCGGCAACGAGGCCCCTTTCAAACAGACTCCTATTAAAGTATCGGCCCCGTTTTAAGAGTAAACTTCCAGTGGCACCGAGAGGTTAAGTACAATAGAGATGGGACCTGCTGGGACGTCGCTTTTGTGCATGTCTCCACCTCGCTCTGTGCTGAGCGGGCAGCATCCCAGCCGCAGGCAGGGAGGGAAGGGAAGAACTGAGCAGGTTTTTTTTGCCTTTAAAAACTAGAAAAAGCTGAAAGACCCACAGGTCTTGAGTTAGAAAAGCGCCCAGAGCGAGGTGCTGCAGCT
>NW_009716047.1:1462-2333 GCF_000703405.1 Apaloderma vittatum
GATTTGTTCAGCGGAGGGCAAGGGAACTGAGATTAAAAAAAGCCCCGCTAAGATCAGAAAGGCTGGCGCGCACAGTGCCCTATTGTGGAGCTGTCACACTTCCCTTTACTTTATTGCTTTTGTCCAACACCCTATTGTTCCACTTCCTTTTGTCCCCTATTCACAGCCCTGGCTTTTCATTACCCAGCCGGCCTTGTTGTTTTCGTTTCTTTTGTTTGAAGTTCCTGAGAGGAAGGTTTTATTTTCAGCGGTTTGATTAATTCGCAGCTTGAGCTGGGCTTTGTTTGTTATGTAATTGCTGCCCCAAGTCGGGCAGCCCGGTTCAGCCTCCCCCTGCACCCCCCAGCCCTGATTTAGGGGGGTCCTGGTGAGGTGAGAGGGAGCAGAACACAAGGGTCTTGGTTTTGGGGTGCCAGAGCCTGTGCGGGATGTTCTCCCCATCCCACCTCGGCAGTCCCTGTGCTCCCACAACCCAGATCCCGGCCCCTGGCAGCGGCCAGCGTAAATCCCTTCCTTCGCCTCCTCCTTTTCCCGTTGTTCCCTCCTGAAAGGCAAGCTTGGGGAAGGTGATGTTTGTTCCCATTCTTGCTGGGCAGCGTGAGGGTTGGTGGTCCCGGCAAGGCAGATCCTGGCACGCAGCTGACCCCTTGGCCGCGAAGGTGCTCGCTCGGGGGTACAGCTCCTGCAGCCCTGGCGTGCTGCAAGGGACGTGACTGTGACATTGTTTGGGGCAGATGCCACACTTGGGGTCCTCTGGGGTTCTAAAGCTCGTCCCCCATCACAGCTTCCAGTCCTGCGTGCGGTGGCAGTGCTGGGAATTGGACCAGCACCTGTGGCCACCCCGGGAAAGTCGGGGAGAGTCGTTCCCCGC
>NW_009716047.1:2554-2881 GCF_000703405.1 Apaloderma vittatum
CTGGCGTGGGTCTCCGTCATGGTGAGCCTGGGGATGCTCTCTGCCAGGCCCCTGGATGAAGCGTGAAGGCACGTGCTCCTATCGGTCCTACATCCCGTATCTCCAGGTTGCTTTCTTTAGGGCTTTGTTTTGTTGCCCTGGGCTTGTTTTCCTGGGGTGTGGATCTGACCATTGAGTTCCAAATCTGCAAAAACCTGAGCTCAGGAAGCCAGGCACAAGAGCTCAGCTTTGCCAAGCTGTGGCAAAAAGCAAGACCGTCGCCCCTGAAAAACCAGCAGCATGGCGTCAGGCTAGGAAAAGGGGTGCCTATGGCTGGGGGTTGCCCCG
>NW_009716047.1:2898-3730 GCF_000703405.1 Apaloderma vittatum
TGTCACCCCATAGGATGTCCATGAGGAGCCCAGTTTCTCCCCACCTGGAGCTCGATGGAGCGGGCAGCATGGTGAACTGCACCATCAAGACGGAGGAGAAGAAGGAGGGTGGCTACGAGTCCCCGCCAGGGGCTGCCCCCAGCACCGAGCCCCGTCCCAACGACCCGCCGGGACCACCGCCGAGGGAGGGCACTGACCCCCAGGCCTTGCCACAGGTGGGTCCCACAGCTGTTGTGACAAACGTTGCTCCTGGTTGGGATCCCGCAGGGCTGGCAGAGGATCTAGGCTCCATCCCCTGGCAGAGCCGGGTGGTTATTTCCCAACCGCCCAGTGGTTATTCCTCATCCTGAGGAAACAAAGCTGAAACTTGAGGCTCCCCCAAGGCTTTCTGGCCGTTGTTGATGTTCTCAGGTCAGCCCTGGGATCTGAGTGCTTCACCTTTGGTGTGGAACCCCCATTTCCAGACATGCTTCATCCCTTCAGCCTCCCATTTTAATTGCTTTTGGGATTTTTTCTCCTCCTGACCAGCAGCCTCAGCCCTCCCTCTCCCTGCACTGCCTCCTGCGGGGAACAGGGCTCAGAGGAGCTGGGCAGACTAAATAAGTAATAGAAACCTCCAACAAAAAGCAATGATGCTCTCAAGCTGAGCTGGGGGCAACGTGCCTGGCAGAGTGTGGTCCAGCTGGGGCAGGGCTGACTCCGAGCATCCCACCGACCCAGCATCTCTTGCCTGGGGACCTGGGGACGTCCCCCTCTGCACGAGTAACCTTCTGTGTGTGTGTCACAGGAGTCCCGCTCGCCCGCTGGCGATGCGCTGGAGCCCCGGCGCTCC
>NW_009716047.1:3779-5321 GCF_000703405.1 Apaloderma vittatum
TGAAAGAGGGTAAGAAAGGTTTCCGAGTTGCTTCCCGGGATTCCTCAAGCTCCCTCGGTATTTTTCCAAAGCTGTGGGGTGGGATGAGCCTCAGGCTGTGCTCACCTGGCTCTCCTCTCCTTCTCCCTGTTCTGCTGACCCCGGTCCCTGCCGGTGCGAACAGTGATGCCAACCATTGAGAAGTTGTTGTCCAGCGACTGGAAGGAGCGGCTGGGGGGGCGGGAACCCCCGCCGAGTCCAAGGAAGTGAAAGGTGAGGTCTCCCTCGGTCACCAACCTCCACCATCCTCCCTCCTGCACCCTCTGCCAGCTCAGCCTGGGCTGGAAATGTGGCGTTTCCCACCCCAGTGGGAGGGGAAGTGTGCCTGCACGTGTGTGGATTTAATAGCAACTTGTATTTTTTAACCAAAATATTAATTTGAATTTAGGAGAGGGGCATGAACATCCCTGATGACAGCTCCTCTCTGGCTGCACAGAGGGGATGGTTCAGCACGTGGGGATCTTTCTGCCACCTGCCCGTTAGCCTTTCCCTGGCCATGCATTGCCCACCCTGCCCAATCTCCCCCTGACCTGCAGCTTCTTGGTTTCCTCCAGGAACCCAGGAGAGCCTGGCAGAGAAGGAGCTCCAGTTACTTGTCATGATCAACCAGTTGTCCACGCTGCGGGACCAGCTCCTGACGGCCCACTCGGAGCAGAAGAACATGGCCGCGATGCTCTTCGAGAAGCAACAGCAGCAGATGGAGCTGGCACGGCAGCAGCAAGAGCAGGTGGGCGCGGGTCCCTGTTTGCAAGGGACCAGCCATCCCTTTGGGATTTGGATCCAGGACAGGGTCTCCCTGGGAGTGGTGGGGAGGTGGCTTTGGCATCAGGGCCAGCAGGACTAATCTGCCAGCCCAGAACCTCTACGATTCTCTGTGCCTGTCCCGAAGACTGCCCATCTCGCTCCCTGGTGCTGGGAGGAAGAGGGTCAAAGGAAATGGGAATTGCACTCCTTAAAATAATATAAACCACATTGGGTCCTTCCTGACTGTGCTCTCTTTGCTCTTTCAACACCTTTGTTTTCCTCTCCGGTGGCGCATAGGGTGCTAAGCGCAGGGATGACACCCTTTAGCATACCCTGGGGTGGCAGTGACACCGTCCCTCCCAGCACATTTCTCTCCCCATGCCCCTCGAGGTGGTTCAGGGGGGTCTCAGCCCCCCCCTGCCTGCCCTCCCCACAGCCCTGGTGTCCCTCTGCAGACCCCTTGTGTCCATTTTACCGATGTTGGGCAGCTCGTGCTGGGCTGTAGCCCCGCCGGGACCAGCTCGGCACTGCCCCCGCTGAGCTCCCCTGTCTCCCCTCTGCCAGATCGCCAAGCAGCAGCAGCAGCTCATCCAGCAGCAGCACAAAATCAACCTGCTGCAGCAACAGATCCAGGTAAAGACACCTCCCCGTGTCCCCCTTCCCGTGCTGGGTGATTGCAGTCCCCGGGTTTGTGTCCCCTCCCAGGGGATGGCACCTGCCTGCGCTGTCCCGCAGCGGTTCTCTGGTCTCTCTGCTTCT
>NW_009716047.1:5352-6017 GCF_000703405.1 Apaloderma vittatum
CTCCCCCCCCTCCAGCAGGTCAACATGCCCTACGTCATGATTCCCGCCTTCACCCCCAGCCACCAGCCTCTCCCCGTCGCTCCTGACTCCCAGTTAGCGCTTCCCATCCAGCCCATCCCCTGCAAACCAGGTGAGCGGGGTCCCCTGGGACTGCCCCGGTGTTGAGGGGTGGTCTTGTCCCCCAACCAACCTCTCCCTCTGCTCCCCGCAGTGGATTACCCGGTGCAGCTGCTGCACAACAGCCCCCCTCCTCCCACGCTGAAGAGACCCAGCGGCTCCGGCCACCTCCAGATGCAGGTACGGCCCCAAAGCAGCTCCATCCCCCAGGCTGAGGGACTGGTGGGGGCTGCGCTTCACCCCCTGCTTCCCCTCTGCCACAGGAGACCTCACAGCCGCTGAACCTGACAGCCAAACCCAAAGGTTCTGACCTTCCCAGTGCCTCCAGCTCACCCAGTTTGAAGCTAAGCAGCTGCCAGTCCCTCACACCAAGTCATGGAGCCACCAGGGACCTGCAGACGAGCCCGTCCAACCTGCCTCTGGGTGGGTTGAACCATGGATGATCCTGTGCCCTTCCTTGACCTCCTCCTGGAGATGGGGAACATCTCTGCTCCCGGAGTCCCTCCTCTCCAGGGTGGCCTGGGTGGGCACCTGCTGCTCCGTGCCAG
>NW_009716048.1:0-1026 GCF_000703405.1 Apaloderma vittatum
CTCCGCCTTCCCGATAAGGAGCTGCGCGCAGGATGCGAGCGAGTGTTCCCCGCCGGCCTGAGGGCCTCGGCCTCGCCTGGGCCGGGGTGCAGGTCGTTGGGCTGTGTGGGCCTGGGCCAGCAGTGAGCAGCAGGCAGCAGTGTTGCTTTGCTGGACTGTTTACTGGGCTGTGTAGCAGTGGGGCGAGCAGCAATGGTTTCA
The DNA here is from genome assembly GCF_000703405.1 of Apaloderma vittatum. Classification (NCBI taxonomy): domain Eukaryota; kingdom Metazoa; phylum Chordata; class Aves; order Trogoniformes; family Trogonidae; genus Apaloderma; species Apaloderma vittatum. Next base: position 202 of record NW_009716048.1, read on the forward strand.
AACTAGAACAGGGTAGATTTAGATGGGGTATTATGAAGAAGCTCTTTACTGTGAGGGTGGTGAGACCCTGGAACATGTTGCAGAGAGAAGCTGTGGATCCCTCATCCCTGGAAGTGTTCAAGGCCAGGCTGAATGGGGCTTGGAGCAACCTGGTCTAGCGGGAGGTGCCCCTATCCGTGACAGGGGGGTCGTAAGGTCACTTCCATCTCAAGCCATTCTATGACTTACACTGGATGCAGAATTGTTGTTGGGGTCTGGAGAGGTGATGCGCAAACTCTAGCGTCTTACTGGCTTAGGTAGTCAAGAAAACAGTAGCTTTTTTTTGTCAGGGCTTGAAAGTAAAGCTGGGATGAAGGCCACTGATTTTTATAGACTGTGGAATGGTGAATATCGTGCAGTTCTGAAGGCAAGTAGTGTTGTCAGTATATAAGAGGACACTAAGACTACTGTCCCGTGCAACACTGTTAGCTGTTTTCTGCAGAAGAGCATCTGTTAAAGTAGTCATAGATACCTCTTCCCTTTGCCCCAGGAGGCTTTGTGTTGCCTACAGCTCATGGCAATTTCAACAGCTGATGATGCTGAATAGTAATTAGCTGGTGTAATTCCTATCTCTTTCTTCAGATATGTGAAATTCCTAACCCAATTCCAAATGTTGGGGTTTCTTTTCACTTAATGCCTGGAGCTTGTAGAATCTCGCTGAGCCAAAGCGAAAATGTTCATGTAGGTGCTACTGAGTTAAGGAGGGTAACAGCCACTGCAAAATGGGTTGGTGAGTGGGCAAATAACTTCCAGGACAGGAAAACCAGAACCTAGAGAGCTCAGCAG
>NW_009716048.1:1057-27045 GCF_000703405.1 Apaloderma vittatum
GTGATGAGTCTTTAAGGCTGGACAGTTGAGTGATGTGCAGTGCCAAAAGTTAACTAGCTTCAAGTTTGTTGCCATTGTTTGTGTGACATACAGAACGTACGGTCATGGAGAGAATTTTGTAGCTAAGCAAGCAGGCAAAGATTTCTAATGATGCTTTTTTTTTTCTTCCCATTGGGAGAAAAAAAAAACAAATAAAAAACAAATGGAGCTTTTGATAAGTAAATCTTTTTTATAAGTTAATAGCTTATTAATTCTGCTTGTAAGTTTTCTCATACTAGCAAACAATTATAATAGGAAAACAAGTTTTGTCAGATTTGGTCCCAAATTTTCTCTCAGTAAACTGTGCTGTGGTTATCTAAAGTGACACCGTGCAAAGAAACTGATGATTGCTGTTCTTTTTATGGTGGTAGTGAAATAAAAATTACAGGAGTGTTTTCAGAATTGGTTACTTTATTGTCTACATATAGAAATAGAGCTGGAAAGGATGAGGGGAAAAAGCTTGCACGCTCATGGATTTGTCATGTAAATGCCCGTGTAGAAAGTTTGATCAAATTTTTTGGCTTGCTTTTTAAAGTCTTGGCAATTTGCAAGAAAGATGATATTACTTTGCGTAAATACTGAATGAAAGTAATCAAAGATAAAGAAAATTTTTTAGTTTCCAAGAAGAGTGAAATAAATAGTGCTGTGAAGTAAATAGTGCTGTATTGTCAACAGTACTGAAGCCTGAAATTGCTGCTTAGTTCAATTTATGTTTCAGTTTTCAGTTTTTCATTTGACTATGTCCAATTGTATATAAATGTGCTTTTCGTTATTTTAGGAAGTCCAGAAGCATTCTGTGCACACACTTGTGTTCAGATCTTTGAAGAGAACCCATGATATGTTTGTAGCTGATAATGCTAAGCCTATCCCATTAGATGAAGAAAGGTGAGTAGTGCACTCAGTGAGGTTTTAAACTATGTTAGTGATTGTTTCATGCAAGCCTGAAGTTAGATGTTTCTGTAGAATTGACAGTGTAGTCTTGAGGGAAGAAAAATATTAGAGTTGTAAAGTTAGTTGTATAAAACCTTTTCTAAAATATTTCCAAACTTAATAACAATTCAAAAATCATGGTTTGATCCCGATTATGATTTACTCTTCCAACAGTCACAAGGTAAAGATGGCAGTCAAGCTGCGTACAGAGTATGGCTCAGTGTTACACATGCCTACTCTTAAAGAAAACCTGAGAGAGAAAGGAGGCCCAAACACTGGGGATCCTTATGGACACAAACAGTATTCTGGAAATCAAGGTGAGTTTGCTTTTAGTGGTAAATTTGTCCTTTCTTTTGTAACAGTCTCACCTATGTAAAATCTGAAGAGTGCAGTCCAATGTTAATCCATCAGAGTTAAATATGGAAATCAAAATACTTTTGATTGGTATTTTTCTCACTATGTTCAGGAAGTTAATGTTTCACAACAAGGAAGCAGATTATTTTAATAGAAGGATAATAGGGTGCTGTGAATTTTTGCAGTAATTCATTGCTTAAAAAGAGTAGTTTTTGTGGTAACATTAGTGAGTGGAATACTTGGGTGCTGAAAAGATAACTAACATTTTTCCTTTTTACAAGTTTGTGATGGTCAAGCACATTTGTTGTTGGGGTTTTTTTTTGTTTCAGGTTGGTTTTTTTTCTTTTCAGACTTCCTTTAGCTGTGCCATTAATAAATCAGAAAAATCTTAATTTTAAATCTGCAGTTTTATTCAATCTATGTTTCATTATGTATTGGGTAGATACCATATGGAAACTAGTCTTCCGAAGAATGGCAAGTGCTGCCTTGTTTTAGCTGAGATTTTGTTTTGTTTTTTTTTCACAACATACTTTATTTGGAAGCATTCTGAAATGGAAGATGTTGAGTGATAATGAAAAGACTTTTAGGAGAGCAAGAACCTTTTCCTTTTCTGATATCACAGATGATCAGTTGTCTTGACTAGCTTACGTTTCAGACACCCATGCTATTTGTGTACTTGAATCCTTTTCCATGATACCTTCTGCCAGCATGATTCTTTTCCTGAGAGTCCCTCTTGATAACAGGTAGCCTCACCATTTAAAAAATGGTTTTTTACTATTGGGTTTTAGAAAACAGAACAAGTGAAATTAATGAAAATAAGAAATGTCTGAGTCATACATTTTAAGTGACTGTTGGTTTCTTCTGCTATGTACAACTTGCTTGGTTTTCTTCTATTTCCTGTTTGAGTGCATCATTTGTAGAGAAGTATAAAATGTAATTATTAATACAACATTTTGTTGCTCTTTAGGACAAGAGCTTGAGTATTTGATAACTGGTACACATCCATACCCACCTGGGCCTGGTAAGTAAAATTCTGTGAGTGTTTACCTGGTTCGTTGTTTGGGTTTCTTTCCAAACCTGATAGTAGTGGAAAATGCTATCCAAATCCTTCATAGCATTGATGCAGAGAGTTCTGTGGCTGATAAATGTTCTGGGATAGAAGGCAGCAGGAGGTTTTAGGTACAGATGCAGTGTCTTGTCACTAAGCCTCAGTAAACGTGAGCTTGCTGTGAGACTGTCATTTGTTTCTGTGAGATTTCACCTCCTGTGGTAACATCATCACAAAAATGTTGGTCTCCTTTCTTTTGGAGACTTGCAGACTTGAGGTTTTTTTTTAGAAAGTCATCTGCTGTTCTTAGGATGAAGTTATAAATCATAAACTGTGGTCTGAAATTCTCACTTAAATAGAACTAAACATTTTGTAGTTCTGACACTGTGGCATGGTGCCAGCCATCACACAACAATGGCATAAATAAACTGCACCGAAGGACCTAAGTTAGCAACTACTTCTCAAGATCATGTTTATTTCTGTGATGTTTGGTTTTCCCTGATGGTTGAAGCTGGATAAAAAGATGGACACTGTGCCTGGTTAGACTGTTTTTTGTTGTTACCCATGACAGAGTCATAGTCTTTTCTACTCTAGAAATTTTGTACCTACATGGGTAGGATGGAAAGGATTTGGGCCAAAATAAAAATTTCGGTAGATTGGACTTGAATGTGAAAAATGTCGCTGACTGATGGGATTTAATAGCTTAGAGGTGTGACAAGCCCTTGTTCACAAGTGTATGTGTGTATATGTATGCGTTGTCTTTGCTTTTACCACATTTTTTGTTTGTTTGTTTTCCAAGGTGTGGCTCTGACAGCAGATACTAAGGTCCAGAGGATGCCCAGTGAATCTGCAGCACAGTCCTTAGCTGTAGCCCTTCCAGCTTCTCAGTCCAGGTACTGCTGCGTTACTTCATTAGCACTTTTGTTATCTGTGAGAATTTCACAGCAAAACGCAGCAGTCAGGATAAGAGCTACTTTGAGTACTTTGAATATTCTAACTTACAAAATGTTTAAAGAAACTACTTTTAGTGTGGCCAGGCATAACTTTTCTGTATGTTTGGGGTTTTGGTGTTGTTGTTGTTTTTTTTTTTCCTTCTTGGGTGTCAAGAGAGACAATGGGCAGAAGTTGGAACAAGGGAAATTCTGTTTAGATAGAGAAAAAAGTAAGGCTTTCTTTGTGGGTGTCTTTTAAATTGAGATGGTCTGGCCTTGGAACATGTTGCATAGAGAGATTTCAGAGTCTCCATCCTTGGAGATGTACAACACTGTTGGATGCAGCCGTGTGATACTTTATCACTTAATGTTGATTCCAATTCATGAACCATTTTTGTTCAACCTAGGTTGGATGCAAATCGGACAGCTGCTGGCGTGGGTGAGATTTACAGGCATGCTGGAATATCTGAGCGTTCTCAGCCTCCTGGGATGTCCATGGTGAGTTTGTTGCACGTGTAATGTGCAAAGTCTGCAGTGTTCACTTGATTGTTTCTGGACTGACCAACAAATTTAATGATTATTGAGATGTCAATGTGAGAAGGTTTTAGGTGAAGAGGTAAATTATAAAAGCATAAGAGTAACTGTCCTTTTAACTTACAGGCTATGGTGGAAGCAGGTGGAAACAAAAATTCTGCATTAATGGCCAAGAAGGCTCCAACCATGCCCAAACCTCAGTGGCATCCACCGTGGAAACTGTACAGAGTAAGTTACAAACATGTGACATGAACATGCCTATAAAAGTAAATGAATATTTTATGTTCTACAAAGACCTCGAAGCATAATTTACTCTCATTCACAGAAATGAAATAAAATGGAAAGTGATTGCAACTAAGTTTTATAGACCCACTGTCTCCTTAAGTAACAAGGAGATTAATTGCAAACATTTTTTATACTGTTTAATAACATTCACAAAGTTATTAACTAATTTTACCCTTTTGTTTATGTAGGTGTGGCTATGCTAAATTCATTATATTTTTTTTCTTTTCTGATCAGATTCTTTAATAGAGGAAGACAAAGTGCAAAATTTGAAAAGAAATGCTCTAGCAGTGTTAATGTAATGAAATTGTCTCCAAAAACACTTACAGGGAGCCAGTGTGTAACTCAGCCAGACTTCTTTTACTTACTGTGAAAATGGGGAAAAAATACTGAATACTTTAATCGCAAATTATGTCTGCAGTTTAGATTGTTTGACTTCAAATCTTGGTTTTGAATTAATTTAATTTGCTTTTTAATTTTCTTGGGGAGTAAAAACAGCCATGGCGCCCAAAATCTCATTATCTTAAAACATTTCAGTGATGAGTGTGGCAGGGTAGCTGAGTTGAAGGGAAGATTTCTAAACATATGTATTAGTTCACATCTTTTTAACTTCTCAGGTACATCTGTGTAGAAATGTTGCTTTTTTTTTCTATGGGGCTGATTCTTAATATGAAAATTAAGCTATTTCATATTTTGTCTGAGAGAGGGTGAATCTTTTAGGAATGTTAAGCTTTCCTGATATTTAAAAATTGCATGCTCCAGTATCAGAATTATATTGTTTTAGTACTATTCATCTAAAGGTAACACCACATGTAGACATTTAGATATTCAGAAGAGTCCGGGATGCTGTATTTGTCATAAATCTTAAGCCTAATTTCAAAGTAATTTTTTGAAAAACTCCTGAGCTCAAAGGAATATATAAGATTTCTGATACAGCGATGTTGGAACGTGCTCTCTATAAAAATTAAGGCAAATGCCATTTGAATAAAATGGCAGCAACATAAACCCATGAGAGATTTAAGATTAAAAAAAGAGGAAAAATGCCTATTTTTTAGGAGTGCATCCTCTTGGAAGAGAGAGACTGAATACAATTGAAGTCACTGTACTAATTCTACATATAAGCAGTTTTAGTGGAGGTTTGCTGTCAAAATCTTTGCTCAACAGGACAAAAGCAACTCAGAAGCGTACCAAGAACCAAATGTGGATTTAATCCGTTGTTCAAGATGTAAATTTTAAATGGCTTTCCTAAGCTTGGTTTGAAGTCATTTGTGGAAGATGAGGACTTAAAATATGTCAGATAAATTATTGCTTAAGATTTATTCCATGGACATGTCCATTTCTGTTGCTAGACTGTGAAGAAATCTAGACAGCTATCTTAAATGTATGTGGCTGTGGTCTCACCTGATCAGAAAAATCCACTTTAGTTTTCCAAAGTATTTCTGCTTAAGAACTGCCGTGGTTCAGATCTTTAGAAATGAGCTGTATGACTATGTAATATCCAGCAAAAACAGATTTGGATTTTGATTTTAGCTGTCTGACTTTGGAGAAATTAGAGAACAGAAAGGCTGCTGTAAGCAAGCCATGCATTGGTAGAGCTTTTGTTGTGAGCTGCCTCTCCAGTATTTTGTTACCAGAAAACATTGCTCCTTATTTGAGGAAAAGAAGGTGGTGGCGTGCTTGAAGACGTTATTATATGGCAATGTGATTTAATAGCTGGGATTTTATATGATAGTTCTTTATTTTTGTCTAAGCAGGAGCATAATGAACTTGTGCTTAAATACAGTCTTTCTCTGCTGAACTTCAAGTGCTGAGCCACAGCAGTTTGGGCTCTCAGAGTTTGAAAAAGTTGCGTATAGGAATAGGTTTTCTTCTACATTGCAAGTTCACCAAGTCTGGTGTATGACATGTAAATTTCTAGTAGTCTCTTAATTTAACTAAAGTAGAAATTAGACTCTTCAAATCCACATTTGACTTTTCGGGGGACTGTGCATTTTCTTGGTGAATACTAACAAATTCCAGTGTTGAAGAATGAAAATAACGTTGGCAGATCTGACTTAGAAAAAATTATTATTTTTTTTTCCTAAAGGTTATCAGTGGTCACCTGGGCTGGGTGAGATGTATTGCAGTGGAACCCGGAAATCAGTGGTTTGTTACTGGCTCTGCTGACAGAACCATAAAGGTAAGAGTTTGCAACAGATAGCTGCTGAAGTTTGCAATGGTTGTGTGGGATGTTTTTTGTTGTTTTTTTGTTCTCTTATTATTGAAAAATGTCTTCAGCTTTAGAAATGATTTCTCGGTTACTGCTTGCAGAATAATGAACTGCAGAACATTTTCTCTTTCATTACCTAGTCATAAATGATTTGTGGAGCATTACTTCCTCTTGAGATTTCATTTATTACATAGTAGTAGCTGGAGAGCAAGTGTTTATTACTGTAATTTTTAATTTAAAATGCAGCAGGATCAGTGATAACTGGGCTTTTTATCCAGACTATCACTGTGTAGCTTTTACCTCTCTACCTCAGAATACAATTTTTGATGCAGATTTGGGACCTTGCCAGCGGCAAATTGAAATTGTCTTTGACGGGACACATCAGTACTGTGCGAGGGGTGATAGTAAGTGCCAGAAGTCCCTACCTCTTTTCTTGTGGAGAAGACAAACAAGTGAAATGCTGGGATCTTGAATACAATAAGGTAAGCTGTAGTGTCTTTAATGGGAATTAATTGGTGGTGGCTAATATAAAAGATCAGAGCTTTTAGAATATTCCTTCAAATATCTAGTTAGTGTTTGTGGTTTTTATTCATCTAGGTTATCAGACATTACCATGGTCATCTCAGTGCTGTCTATGGTTTAGACTTGCATCCAACAATCGATGTGCTGGTAACATGTAGCAGAGATTCAACAGCACGAGTAAGTACAGCATTGTTATGTTTTAACATCTTGATTTGTCAACAGGTTTCAATGTCTTCCGTTTGTAAAAGCAAATACTCGCTAAAAGTTAGCATGAATCAAGGTGAAAAGACTAAGAGAATTTGCTAGCTTTGTCTTCCATCATGGATAAAACTTAAGCTTGATTAGACAAAAATGCAGTGTCACTTCAGAATGTTTTATTTCTTAATGTAGTAGGTCGACTACATAGTGTATATGGAAGATCACCTAGTATTTAGAGGATGATACGGTTTTGTACTGACTTTAATTTGTTTGTGTGTCTAGAAATTCATTGGCAAGTTCCTGCTCCTCTTAAAATTTGCAAACTGAGGCAGTTGTGTGATGAGTTATTGGATGAAAAATGCAACCTAAATACCATTGTTTAATTATGGCAGGGAATTGATTTTGTCAGTGACAGTACCTAAAATACATTGAATATGCACTTGTTCCTGACCTCTGACTTATTTACTGTGAATTCACAGATTTGGGATGTAAGGACAAAAGCCAGTGTGCACACACTCTCAGGACACACAAATGCGGTAGCGACAGTGAAGTGCCAAGCTGCAGAACCACAGATTATTACAGGTATAGTGGGCGTGGTTTCACAAGGAACAAGATTGAAAATCCTAACTGTGAATGCGTTTGTTCAGTAATTTTGTGAGGTTCGTAATGTCGTCTTTGTTAATGTACTCACTTTCTCTTATTAGTTTTCTGTTGAAAATAGGCCATGCAATGGTTATTTCATACTTTTAATAGTATATTTAATCAAATATAGCTATGTATTGTTTAAATGTTTTTCTGCACTTCCTTTGTTTTTGTTATTTACGTTTTTTTGTTGTAATATGCATTGAGATTTGCATTGTCTGTGATACTTCACAGTTCTCCCCAGTTCAGTTCGGAAGTGTTCAGTACCATGGTTAAATATTAAGTTAATATTCTTTCCCATTATGTCAAAATCTAGCTTTGCTGTGTAACTACTTAGTTCTTGAGTTTCAAACTGCATCTTTCTTTTCTGAGGTGGCATTAGTATGATAATTTTGTAACAAGCGTAATATTTTTGTCTCTCTCATACAAAGTTTTGGCTGCCTTATCAAAGTGATAATGATCGTAGAATCAATGTGATAGTTTCTGTTATCTTTATGCTTTTTTTCGTTGTAGGCAGTCATGATACTACCATACGGCTCTGGGATTTAGTGGCAGGAAAAACTCGTGTTACTTTAACCAATCACAAGAAATCTGTAAGAGCAGTAGTGCTGCATCCAAGGCAGTAAGTTTTCCTCATTCTTTTACACTTGCACAGTTTGTAACTCTGGGTGGTGACATATAGCCAATGTGAATGATGATTTGTAGTGGTAGGGCATAATAATGTGGAAAACTGAGCTTAGAATTTGGTAGAAAAATGTACATATTGATTGTCAAATACCTTTTACTACACTGATGGTGCTCCCTAAGTATTGGCATTTGCATTAGCAATCCTGAGAATGTCTTGTATTCTGCCAAATTTCTCATATATATGTCCTTGATGCAGTCTTTCAGAAACCAGTGACAAGACTAATAATGGACATCTAACTGAATGATAGTTAGCAGCAGGTGAAGTAGTTTTGTAAAATGGCATGTGTGTGAATAATGCTGAAGGAGACTGATTAATCACAAAGGGATTTTTTTGAATATGTGGTTCAGTGAACAAGACATTTCATTCTAACTGGCCTTAAAAAGAAACTTTTTGTGAGTATTTAATCTCTGAATCAGGTGTTGAAGTGCTCTGAATTTAGATGCAATATTTTGATAAATCAGCAGTTGCTGTTAGGATAAATCCCCAGTAAAAAATTGGAGGAAAAGAATTCGCAGAGAACTGCAGTACTGCTGCACTTTTAATATTTTAAAATGAAATTTTGTTAGTTCAGAAATTCAGAATCTTTTATATGAATAAATTCTCATATCTGTGCCTGAAAAGCTGTAAAAATCTTAGGATATGTCTCTTGGGTATAGCAGAGGAAAAACCTAGTTTCACTTATATTCTGAAAGAAAACCAAAAACAATTGCAGATTCGTCAGTCATACCTCTTTGAAAATAAATTTGAAGTGTCTTCATCAAGTAGTAGCAGCTGTCAGCCTAGTATTTTATATATTTCAATATTTCTATGCTTGTAAATAGTTCTGTATTTTTCCTCGTAATCTGTTTTTGAATTTTGTTACATAGACAACAAACCATTTAGGCATTGTGGCAGTTGAAAATATTCCAGCAGGCCTTTATATGTGCTACCCAAATAATGTAACTGCTTGCATGTGTTAAAATGAGGGAATTGATTATTTTAACTTCAGTAAGCCAAATTGTCTTCCAAACTTCCGTGTTTTACAGTGCTTTATCCTTGGTTGTGTAGCTTTGGAAGACTAGTCAATATCGGGGGTTTTGTTGGGTGTTTGCTGCTTTGGTTTTTTTTCCTCTGGTTTTGCTGGGGATGCCCTTATACCTGAAAATTTGCCAGAATAACGACTGACCAGAACTTGTAATGTGCACTTCTTAGTACTTGTTTGCATATTAACATCCTGTATGGTGTAGGATTTGTGGAGTTTAGGTAGTCTATAGAACAGTAGGGACAGAGTAGAAATAGGTAAATCATAACTTCATAAAATTGCTTCATTTTATTTGAAGTAAAAATGATGGAAAGTCAGTTTCAGTATTAAGTAACTTTGCAACTAGCATTTGACAGTCCTTTCAGTGAAGGATGCTTGCTGTCACTACAGCTGTTTTGAACTTCAATACACTGTGCTGCTTTTTTTTCAGTTACACATTTGCATCTGGTTCTCCAGATAATATTAAGCAGTGGAAATTCCCAGATGGAAACTTCATTCAGAACCTCTCTGGTCACAACGCTATTATCAACACACTGGCTGTAAATTCCGATGGTGTTCTGGTCTCAGGAGGTAAAAATGAAAAATGCATGTTCCTATTTCCCGTCTTTTTTCTCCCCTCTACCATGTGTGTGTGGCTGGATGTCCTTAACGAAAGGTGCCTGCTGAGCTCTTCTTTATCTGGCCCTACAGGCCTGCTACAGCATACACCTTCATTTCGTAGTGACTTGGGGCTGCTGTTGTCTTCCTGGGTGTTACTGAGCTTCATGCACAAAAAGGTATTTGAAGGGCTTTCTAATGTGCTTCAGGAAGGAGCTTTCCTCTTGTTAGTTGGCTGCTGCCACTGAATCCTCTATGACCTCCTGATCCTTAGTTAGTGTCCCCTGAGGAGTGGGTGTGGAAACGGGAAGCTGCCGGGGAGATATCTGGTTCTTTCTTGGCTGTTCTCTTAGTAACATATTGATGCAGTGAGAATGGATAGAAGGCAAAGAAAATTCTTGCTAAAACGTAGCGTTGCATTTAAGTGTGAAATCTTCCCTGTTTTTTTTCTGTTGGTTCTGTTGGCTTGAAGCTTCTTGAATGCATTTTCTGATGTTACGCTTGCATCGTCTAAACAATTGACTGCTAATCTCCAAGTTTTATTTGGTTCTGTGAATCAAAACTGTTTGTTCAGCAATATGTGTTAAAGCGTTCTGAAATGAAGAAACTAGCCACCTGGCTCCAGTGCCTATGGGAGGATTTTGTGTCTCTTTGGACACAATTTCTTTCACTCAAAAGCTTCAGTAATTTCATAGTCATCTGGTACACGAGAGCGGTGTTAGTGATCTGTGAGCCCGCAAAGTCTTGAGACTATCAGCTTGTATTGAGTTATCGGTCTGTGTTGTGGGAGTAGGAGGAGGATCCCGACTGCTTACTGTATCTGTGAATAATTTGATATTAGAACATTTATCTCATTGCAGGTAGCAGTGTCTATATATTAGTCACTCAGGCACTGTAATAAAAATACTCTATTGGAAGTATTACTGAAACTGTAATCTGTGATGTTTCTGAGCTTTATGTCTGTACAATACAAAGCATGGATGCAGGCCTTATTTAGTGACAAACTTGTCTGAAAGTAGCTTCTAGAAATCCCAACTGGATTCAGATGTTTTTTTAAGGCATTCGGTCTACATAGTAGGGAGGTGTTAAGTGTGGTTTTGGTGTAGATGCTGATATAAACAAGAAATGAGTAAACAGCCTAGGAAAAAGGGAGTGCTAATTTTACAGCTTGAGAGCCGAGCTCTAGAGATACAGTTCAAGACTGCATGGGAAAACAGAGTTAAAGCAGGAGGTTAAACCCAAATCTCTGAGATTGCTTAATCATGAGATTGTCCTGGGAGGACTCTAGCAATCAGAGGAAAGCTACTTAAGAGGCTGGACACTATTGCTCCATGTAATTTGCACAGCCTGAGTTTTCATCTCTTAATTTTGCTTGTTTAGTCTTCTGGGTAGTTATAGACAAGTATGGGCTTCAATTCACAGCATCGCATGTGGCAGGATGGTTTAAGACAGATTCCGTGAGTTTGCAGAAGCAGATACTTGGGAAAAACATTTCTGTGTTTGTAACCAGAGCATAACAAAAAAAATAAGAACAGGTAACAAGTGAATTTACACTTCGCTGAAATGCCTTCAGCCCTGCTTGGTCCTGTATGCTTTTGATCCCATTTGGTAGTGTATGTCCTGTAGGCTAGGCAGGTGGAGGAAGATGAAAATGTGCTAAGCAGGAGTTGAATATAGCTAATTATATTAAGTACATGTAAAGATGGCCCTTGATTTTAAAATTTGGATAAAGCTATATTTGGCAACTGGCACATTCATAGTGAGCACAAAAACTTGACAAAATACTGAACTGAGCTCATATTTCAGTCTTTATTATCCTGAAGACGCTTCTAGAAGGTCTTTTGTAGGATTTGGTTTTTGTGTGTTAGTAGTAGTTGAGGCTTTAGGAAAAACTTCTCCACATGAAACACCCTATCATTTTAGTAACATTTTAATGACTTTTAAAAATCAGATTTTGAATATTGATTTCCCTCACCCCTTTGCATCCTCATGCTATCTACAGCAACTTCAAAGAAGTTGATGCTGAATTGAAATAAGTTGAGGTTACCTTAGAGTATTTTACTGTGTGAACACCCTTCTTGAAACTTCTGCATTTCTTGTCTAGCTGGCAGCTGTGGAAAAATTCGTAATAGATATATTTTGGCTAAATAGTACTTTGAGAAGGGGTTGGGGTTTTTTCATAACTGAAAAATTACTTTGAGACCATCCTGAATCCAGAGTTCAGACTGCTGTGAAGACTGTAGCTGATGCCAGTAGCAGAGCAGTGGTTTAAACTGCATTTGTCCAGCCTCTGCAAGCATTAAGCCTGTTTCCCATTACTCCCTGAGGTCTTTAACCTGCTTGACAGGGTGGTGCCTCTTGGTTCAGCCCAGGTGGAGCTACTGAACGGGGAGTGTGATACTCAGAAATCTTGCTGGGCTTCCAAAGAAACTTCCTGCAGCTGCCTCGTGATGCAGTGTCTCTTGGCTATCAGATGCAAAACTGGGTGAGATTCTGAGGAAGCTCTCATCAGCTGCCTTAAACAAAATCAGCCTTTCAAAACTATGAAAGAAACCAGTGCAAAATAGGAAACCTTGTAGGGTGTAGCGAGCTGTTCTGCGTGACTGTTATAGCTGATTTATCCTGATGTTTCACAAACAACTAATTAATGCCATTTTTAGCAAATGGCTATAAACTAACTGGTTAAAGTAACTAAGTGTGTTTGCTTGTTTATTTTAGCTGATAATGGTACTATGCATCTTTGGGACTGGAGAACTGGATACAATTTCCAGAGAGTCCACGCAGCTGTGCAGCCCGGCTCTCTGGACAGCGAATCGGGAATATTCGCTTGCGTGTTTGACCAGTCGGAAAGCCGATTGCTAACTGCAGAAGCTGATAAAACCATAAAAGTATACAAAGAGGATGATACTGCGGTATGTCAAAGTGTCTTTTTAATGCATTTTCATGAACAAAAAAACAACAAATATTATGCTTAGCAATAAGGGACGTGCATGGGCTTGTGTAATCAATTTTACTGAGGTTGAAAGCAATGTGTATGTCACAACATTAAGAGGATAGCAGCTAGTTTTTGCACTCCTAATTTCTTTTATAATACCATAGTACAAATAAGTATCAGGTCTGTCAACCTTTCTGCAAAAGTCCTGTATGATAAAGCTTGAAGAAACCTTAATGCAATAGTGTACATTGTGTTTTGAAACCAATAAGGGACGGTGTGTGGTTGTATTGTGTAAAACATGGAAATTGGCAAAAAGATTACATATTAAAGATTTATTGTTATCTGTATATGATCTAGATTAGTCATTTGCTGTGACAATTTTTAGAATTCAGAGTAAATAGCTTATTTTCAAACTGTTAATCTCAAATCTGAATCCATTTACTAATGGAGAAGACAATAGATAATTGTCTATCAGAGTATGTCTTCATATTGAAGAATAAAAGGATTTTTATTGAACCTTGGGATTTTTGCATTGAATTAGACTTGGAGCAACTCTTAGATAGAACAGAATAAGGAAAGTTTTATCCATTTTGCAGTTGGGCAAACTGTGACATCTGCCAGTACTGTAGTAGATGTTGCTGAAAGGCCTGTCTCTGAAATTCCTGTTCCTGTGCTTTGATCTCTACAACATTGCTTCTGAAATGCCATTGGCAACCTGATTTTTATCCTTGTTTCAAAAAAAACCAAAACTAACTAAAACCAAACAACAACAACAAAACCACTGAAACAACAAGTTTTGTCATGTACTTCAGGAAGTGGGATGATATAAAATTTCATATGGGTAACTTAATTACGTAGTAATTTAGGTAATTATAATGTTACATGAGAGATAGAGTACATATACTATGTGAATAATATTTTAAACTAAACTCTGTTTACAGGTGAATTTCAAGTTAAACTAACCCTTATGAGATTTTTTTTTCTTTTTTTTTTTCCATTTAGACTGAAGAAACTCATCCTGTCAGCTGGAAACCAGAAATTATCAAGAGAAAGCGATTTTAGTGCAGCAACATACTTCTTAATTTTGTTTTTGGTTTTTTCAAGAGCATTCAGTCATACTTTGTTCTGCATAGAAACAGCAGAGCAGGAAGTTCGCTAAGTCATTGCTATTTCAACATATTTTGTAATAAATCTTATTTCTTCTTCCTTATGTCTTTTTTTTTTTTGATGTGATCTCAGCAAACCAGCTGCAGCTGTTAACTTTCTTTTGTGGAGCATATGTAGGTTGTGAAAAGGATAGATGTGGAGGCAGTTACCTTTTTTGTATTAATCTATTGAGTGTAAGTCTAAAAATAGTTTGATGAGCCAGGTTTTCTGAAAGACCCTTGCTGGACTCCAAATTATTTGCAAATTTGTGCACAGAAGCAACCTACTGGGAATTTCTTGAGTAACACTCTTAGATTTTTAGGCCAGTATAGTTCACTGTACATATGCTAAGAATATACTGTAACGTAACAGTATATATACTGAATTACAGAGTAACAGGAGTAATCAAGAGAGAAGCAGGACAATGTAGTAATAGTTTGCTCTATACTGAGCATCCTGAGTGCTGTGTTACTGAATGAAATGAATCTTCAGTGTTTATTTCCCAAGGAAAGCTCTCATATGCAACTACTCACCTTCACTCATTTCTTCAGAGTAGACCTTCTATAGCAAGGACTGCTGAAGATTCAGAGTTGCTACAGGGTGAGGACCAGTTGACTTGGTTCGTAAATCTCCCATTTTCTCCAGTTATCCAAAGCACGTATGACATTAGGGTACAGACAACTTTCAAAACTGAGCTCTAAGAGGAAAAATTTCTAAATCATTACATCCTTTTACATGTTGCTATCTCCCCACAACCTCATGAAGGAATTTGAAATAGGAAAATATTACTGAATGATAATTTATGCCCCTTGAAGGGTCAGATCTTTCTTTACCTTTACAAAAGGCTACAAAACAAGCAGTAGACACGTAAGCCCCCTTGCTACAGCTTGTCTGTGATGTCCGTGTTGTTCTGAAGCATGTCCTCTTCCCAGGGGGAGAAAACCATTCAAGTCATCGAGCCATTCCATCGTTGGCAGCTTTGCTCACAGTGTTTAATAGCAGCAGCGGCATGTTCTGTGCTGTGTAGATGCTGAGAATTGGCCCCAGCAGTGGTAGGAAGCACAATAATTATTCTCTGCCAGGTTGGCTTCTTTCAAAGCTGACATTTATGTTAGAGAACTGACTTGCAGTGTTACTGACCAAATAGCCCGTAAAACTAAATGTTGTTTATATGGTGAGAATTTTTGTCTTTTGCAATGCACAGGAGGTCTTGTGTTTATAATTGGGGTGTTTGACAATGTCATTGCAAGGGAGTACACGCTGCAGAAATAATAGAGTGGTGGTTGACAGCTGTTGTCAGAGTGTCTTCACCAAAAAAAAGGAAGGGGAGTTTCTGGCATTAACAGTTTGGGTTAAACATCTTTTATTTGGATGATAATTTGCATTTTTCTAGGCAAATATAGAAAAATCCAGGTTTTGGCTTATGTTTTATACTTCTGCTAATGCCTCATTCCACAAACTGATGAAGTATAGGTGCTAAAAATAATTTTCTTGCTCACAGTGAAATATGTGGGAAACAAGAGTGGAAAGGAATAGCTTACCTGAAAAGGGGTGGGATTGTTATGGAGTGAGATTTTTTGGCTGGTTTTGCTTTTGCTTTTTTTAGAAGCGTCTATTTCTTTTGATTAATTTGAAATCAGGAAGGGGAAATTAGAGATTTTGGCTCACAGCTCTAGCAGATCATTTCTGTACTGGCACTTTCCTTTAACAAAACTGCATTTATTGCATTGTTTGTTGCCTTGAAGAGAGATCAGAAGGTCTCCTGCAGAATTTGTGTTTCTTCCCCGGACTCTTGCAAGAGTCTGCTAGCACAGGGCAGTGGCTGCCAGGGCATTCTTTGTGTTCCCTTGGTAAAGATTTGGTTTGCAAATTAAAGGCACTAATATTTGGGAATAATACTTCTCTTTTCTGGCTCAGTCCCAGTTCTAAATGTGACTTTTTTTTTTTCTTAATCATACTCTTTGACATTTGATTTGTGTGTTTGTTTCCTTCCAAGCAGTTTTTTCTTCAA
The DNA here is from genome assembly GCF_000703405.1 of Apaloderma vittatum. NCBI lineage: Eukaryota > Metazoa > Chordata > Aves > Trogoniformes > Trogonidae > Apaloderma > Apaloderma vittatum. Next base: position 17,146 of record NW_009716048.1, read on the forward strand.
CTTGACAGTGATGTATCATCCCGTATACTTCTATAAGTATTATTATGACATATCAAGATTATCAGATTTCATTTAAGTGCTTCTCTAGTGCAAAGTAAGCCTAGATAGTGAGCTGTGATACCCATATATCTGATCGTGTAGGATATACCCTGACATTAGATTTGTCCTTGTAACTCACAAGGTGAAGCAAAAGAGGAACAAGGTGAAGCAAAAGAGGAGGATCTAGTCTATTGGATGTATTTTCCATGTTTTGGGAAAGTGTTGCACTGTCAGCTAAGTAATCTTGAACAGGAGTCTAATCATAGAAAATGCTTATTGTCATTTATTTCATAAAATTTGATGTTGTCTTCTGTATATGATCAGATCCTACACATTTCTGCCATGAACATTTGGGTTTTGTTTTATACTGTACATATTTACATAGAAGGAAGAAAGTGGTTTTTTTGTTTGTAACATAACTCAAAAAAAGTCTGACTGCTAAAAATGATAGTTGAAGATCACTCTGCAGCATACTAAAGCATACAATGTAAGCTACACAGCTAGAATGTTGTCACTTGCTGGCAGCGTGGAAGCTGTGCAGAATAGTATGTCTTTGCCAACTCAAAGGCTTATGGAAGTAGATCTTTAATAGCCAATTTCTTTTTAGTCCTGTTAGATAAGATTTAAAGTGCTATGCCTGATTCAAGTGACAGCAATTTAACCATCAATAAAACCTTCAATACAATATGATTTCATGTCTTTTTTTCCATTTTGGGTTTTGTGGTAAGAACAACGAAAAATAACTGAAGAAGTATTGAAAGTTGAAGTAATTTAGGATTGTAATGGGTGTCTGTTTTCCATAATACAGTCATAAATGTTTTTGCAGATCAGCTGCAATGGACAGAGAAAGCAGTGATGGCTGTTTTATGAAAAGCTTCCTATTAGCCTGAAGGAATTAACAGAAAAAATGGAGAATCATTCATGAATTTTCTCTAATGTGTTTAAAAAAAAAAAACAAACTGAAACCTCTCTGGAGTTCAGAGTGAGGTGTAGGACAGATTCTGGATGGGAGCTGTGTGGATGGAAAAAAGCTTAAATTGATTTTGCTATGTCTTACTCCCAGGAGCAAATTAAAGGGATATTTCTGTCCATGGCACATAACTCAAAATTCCATTACCATGAAATCAGTAGGAGTTTTATCATTGATTTTTCAAGGCAAGATTTCACTCAGTGAGGTGTTTTGGTTTTGTTTGTTTCCTCAAGAGAATTGGAAAACTTATCAGTCCAGCATGGGGGTTGGACTAGATGGTTTTTCAAGGTCCCTTCCAACCCCTGACATTCTGTGATTCTGTGATATCAGATATGTAAGTATCCACACAAGGTGTGTTTTGTGTTTTTTTTTTTTAACCTAAGTGCATAATTCTTTTTCTTAGATGAAGCTTCTACATTTTTTTATTAGTAGTACAGCTAAGAAAATGGTGACGATTTGGAAATTAATGAATGCCAGTAAGCTCAATCAGCTGAAAAATGTCAACCTGCAACTTTATTCTATAAAAGTTAACACTAGGTTAGCAAGGCTCAAAACTAGCATAATTTTTTTTTTCTTTTAATGGAAGCTGTTCCATAAGCAGAATATGCAGTTGGTGAATCACTTCATTCCTTTGAAAGCAAACAGTTCTTCAGCTGAAATGAGCTTGAAGGTTGCATGAGGAGAGAGAAACGTTTTGGCTTGGTTTTTGACTGTAGTTCAAAAATTTGGCAGGCAGGGAGCTACAGATTTCACTGGTGGTCATTTAGGTAGAGCTTGTCACTCCGGGAGATTTCATCTGATGCTTCTTCAGTGGCAGCAGCTAAGAATCACTTCTTTGGCTTCTATATCTTGAAGCCTTATGACTTTAGTGCTTTTAGTAGGACAGAATTTGGCTGACAACTGGCAAAACAAGTTGGATGAAAAATGAATGGCCCTCCCTGCCTAAAGGTGATTGTTCCAAAAACTTGGGTTCACAGAGGCGAATCTGAATTTCTCATTTTGATTTTGAGTAAGGTTCTGTATGTAAGCTCTGACTGCAGGGCTAGCGAAATGTGATTGCTTCTGTGAACAGTTTTTCACATGCACTTTTCCTATGCTTCCTTATCTAAAAAAAAAAAAGTTCATCAGAAGTCATTCCGTGTTGTGATTTTATCTAGGATGCATTCATACATTTTGATACTGAGAATTACTTGAGAGGTTTTTTTCAGTGAAATGGCCATATCAAATCGAGAGAATTTACTGTGTGTTCTGCCAATTGCTGTAAAGCAGCAGCCAAATATTTTTGTATTAGGTGAGAACTGTGGAGTCTCTAGATACGGACTTATGCTTTTGAAAAAAGTTCTGAAAATCTTGTAAAAATTTTTTCACTTGAGGGATTTGAAGGATCAGCCCTTAGCTGTTACCGTTTCCCTTTTGCTGCTTGTATTGAAATACTTAGTATTAGCTTTGTACCTGTCCAGTTGTCAACCTTTATGTTAGTAACATATTATCTTCCTACAGGTGCATGTTATCACCAGTATTTGGTTAACCTTTCTTTAGGGTTTTTGTTTTGAATATAATGAGTACATAAGCCCCAAATATGTATCTAAAGCGTGGATAGGGGCACTTGCCTGCAAATTAGACTTCCAATAGTACAAATAATAATTGAGCTAAATACTTGTCTCCAGATAAGGAAAACTGACTAGTAGAAAATAAGAAATCTTAAATTTGCACAGACTTGTTTAAGAAATGCAGAAAATCTGTGTGAAATGCTTGTTTCTGACAATGTTTTCTGCAGTCTTTCTGCTTTATTGAGCATGTGTCCTCACAGGGCACCTCACCTCTACTCCCTCTGCTGCAGTGACAACTCTTGGCGTTTTGGATGCTGCAAATACCTTTTTTTTTCCTTCTTGGTTTTTTTTTCTTTTTTCCAACTGATGCACCTCTAAAAGGAGGTTCAGAAAACAACCCCATGTTGCTGAAGTGTTATGCCCTCTTAGAGCAAAGGAGAGTCAATGCAGCATCGCTATGAATTATGAACATCAAGGGATACACCTAGAGAAGAGAGAAACTCCCTAGAGACCAGATAAGAGTGAAATGTAATTAACTGAAATCTCTCTAGCAGGGGTGAAAAGGACAGTGGAAAAACTAAGACTAGAGGAGACCAGAGCTATGGCATCTGAAAGGAAATGTTTGAAAACCTGCTAGGTTTACCTGGAAGGCCGGAGGAAAGGAGATAGGTGTGGATTAGACAAATGCTGCATAGATGTAACAGAAAGAAGAGTGTGCTAATGTGGGTGAAGTCAGTGGTGAAAATGCAGGCATCCTGCTGCAAATTCTTTCAACAGCAACCTATGAATGTGTTTCTGAGACACGATGGTATTGTATGTGTCTGCATATTCTGATAACCTCGTGCTCTGAAGTGTAACTCAAGATACTTTAGAAAACTCTTTGGCACATGAAAAATTGCAGAGTGATGCAGGATGAGGATTCTGAAGGGATTTGCTGCTGCAGTGGGATTTTCCAGAGGAAGCACTTGCAAGTGCAATTCTAAACAAGGCTCAAGAGTAAAGCCTGAAGAGTGAAGCCAAAGTTTGCGTTGTTAGTTGCTTAAAAAGGCAGTGGGACTGACTGTACAGCTGATTGAATGTGAGGATCACCCTGCAACGCTGAGTTTGCCTCTTTCTGACAGGTAAGTGGTGAGTTGTAGAATGAGACATGAGTTCATAGCTGACAGGCTGCATTGCTGTTGGGAGAATATTACCTGATAAATAAGGATGTAGTGTGTGCAATCAGAAACTTTTGTGCTGCATCCAACAGGTGTTTTTTTTTCTTTTCACTAGGAAAAGGCACCATGAATCTTAACAGGAGTTAACTATTTCCAAGTAAATTCCCCTGACAAGCAAACTTCCTACATTGACAGCTAGAGATCTGCTCTCAATGAAGGTGTGATATAGAGTATGAATAGAAAAATTCCGTGCAGAAATTTAAACAGCTTCAGCTGCCAGATGAGTCAAATTTCATGTTTATAAAGTATATTAATTCTTTCCTGCTCATTCAATTATTTTCTTCTCATGCAACATGGTAATGAATGTGCTTCTCTCTTTGAAAGCTTGACAGTGTAAACCTACCAGAATCAATCAATTCTGTTAATGACTTTATTCTATTTTGGAGCTGAAAATCCCAGTGAATGAGTTGTATTACTCTGTGTTGAACTAAATTGATGTTTAACAGGAAATTCCAAAGTAAGTAATGAGTCAAACTCATCATGGTAGATAAAAATGCTTGCTGCTAATTAAAATGAATGCCATGAAATGCAGTGAATTTCTCTTCCTGAGCAAACCTGGGTTCTTAATTTGTGAGGTTGTAAAATGTCCTTCAGCTACCTAAGGGGAAAGAAAATGACTCCCGGTGTTAAGCAGTTTCTCAGTGGTGTTGGTATATGTGGTTGCCAGGTCGATGATGCAGTTTTTTCTCCAGCCATTAAAATAAGATGTCTGTGCTTAAAATGGCACAGTGCATTTCAGACTTTCACGCTCTGAAGAAAATGTCCACGTGTTTTCCAGCAACAGCCCTGTGGTCTATGGCAGTGCATTCTTTTTTAAAGCAGTGTTATCACAAACATTTTCATTTCTCCTTTTTTTTTTTTTTTTAGGCAACTGTAGCTTTTAATAGGGAAAACACTTCTAAGAAATTGGAAGCTAGCCTGTATTTCCAGCCTGATTAGTTATGAACTAACTTTCTTTTCTTGTCCTGGCTTCCTTCCATCAACAGCATCCCCAGGGGAGCCTGTGAGATCCTCAGCTGTTCTGGAGAGCTTCAGGTTGACCAGATGCACTGTGCAGTGCTGTGAATTTCTCTTCCAGGTATCCTCGCAGCTCTGCCTTGCTGCATCGAACACGGTGACCAAATGATGTGGTGGGAAATTGTTCTTGGAGACAGGAAACTACTGACTGGATAAAATGTAATTTTCTCTCCTGATAGGCAACCTGATGTTGACAGCTGACTGTTCTCCCTCCAGCCTTGCAGTTCTTCTCACCCCACTTGATTTTTCTTGAGCAATCCTTCTAGTGATATAGCACACTGTGTACAAAATACTCCAGCGGTTTCTAGCAACACCCTACACTGGTTTTAATAACAAAATCTGACAACAGTTTTCACATTCTTTGAGCATTGAGGCAAGTGGTAAAGCCTAATACTGAATAAGACACACACCAAGGAAACCTAAACCAAAGATGGGAAGATGCTCAAGTAAATCATGTCTGTAGACATGATTTAACTCTTTAACCTCCCATTCTGCTCAGCATCATGCTCAGTAACAATTTATCAGCCTCAGCTTACTCTAGGATAAATTCAGATTGACCCAGTTGAGACTGTCCTGGCAAATGCATTGTATTGGTGAAGCTGAGTGGGGGAAGATGTGGTGGAGGAATCTAAAAATCTATGCTAGTCAAAGGCTGTCCTTGTGATGGCAAAGTGTCTGGTTTTTCTCTCTTTCACAAAGTGCTCTTTACTATTCTTAATTTCTAACCCCCCTTAACTAGTTGCTAGGAGTAGTGTAGTAAAAGGATCTATTATTGGAGGTAATACAGGCCTTTAAATTATGGACAGAACTTCTAAACAGTCTTGAAATTGTGGTCTTGGGAGTATCGCAGGGCATGAAAGGCTCACAATAATGTTATCTCTTACTACAAAAAAACAAACAAACAAACAAAACCCAAAATAACCCCACACTGATAAGAAGCCATTCTCAATAATGATGAAAATTGGGAAACAGGAGATCTTTCTGCTCTTCAGAATATTGCATCTCTATCCCTGTATTCAGAAAAAAAAAAAAAGCCTAAATGTTGTTGTTCTGTGTAGAGAGGAAACAGAAGGGGTGCTAGGGTGTGTTGATGTCTGGAAAAAATAAACGCCTAGAACATAAATGCCTGCTGTTTTGTAAATGTAGGCTGTACACCATGGTTATACCACAGCAGTTTGTCTGAAACATCTCTGATGATAACTGGTATCTGTATGGAGAGAGACATGTTGGATGTGAAAATCTCAGTGATTATCTCTAGGACACACCTTAAATTGACCAACAGGAGCCAGCACATCTGAAAGTAACACAGCTGTTGTCATTCATACTTCAGGGCAATACTGTGATTTCACACTGTCCTAGTTTTAAGACATGCTCATATTTTTATTTTTTTTTAACATGATACATTTCTCTGGTGTAGGCAGGGCTGAAGTAATATGTGGTGGAATTTAGAAATATTCCCATAGGGAGAATACACTTTGAAAAGAGGAGAATACCTCGTGCTCTTTCATATTTTCCCATGGTTTGTGTTGAAAGGTTTTCCTGTACGTTCTCACATGCAGTTTGTGTAAAGTCACTCTTCTACCTCAATAGAAGGGGAACAAAATTCATAGAATCATAAAATTAATATTAAGCAAGAGAGTGTAAAAGTAATGTTCCCTGAGTCTTTACCTGTTAAAGTTTAAAAAGTATTGGCTTCACTTTTTGTTGATAAGCAGATATAAAGTAGACATAGCCAGCTGAGCCTCTTGCAATTGTTGTCTCAGCTTTTCAAAACTATTTTTCAGTGCTTTCAGATTTCCTTAGGCTGCTGTAATTTGCCGCTGTGCCAAGGCTGATGAGGACACTGGCGCAGCAGAGTGAAATTCTGCCTTCCTCCCTCCTGGACCACCCAGTCTTCCCTCAGCTTCAGCCTGCTGCTTCCAGGAGCAAGGGTGATGGTGGGCAGAAGCCCAGCTACCACCCTCTCCTCCCAACCCAGAGCTCTGCCCCTTCCTCCAGGTCATACCCGAAGCCTGGTTGTTGCCTGCTTGATTTTGAGCAGAATAGGAAGATAGTCTGATGTTTCCCTCTTGCGCTCCAGAGACCATCAGGGAGGTGAGTGTATTACAGGGAAAGAAGGAATGGTTTTCTTTTTTTTTCCTGCAGTGCTTAGAGTGAGAAGGGGATCACCTACTGGAAACCCTGGAGCTGTGTTTATAGGGTCATATCTTCTAAAATTCCCCATGTAGTTTCTCTAGAAATATAAACCTTAAAAGTGCTTTGCTGACAACTTTGTTGTTTCTCCTGTCTGAAAGCATTGCAACAATAAAAATAACATTTGTGATCAATCATTTGCCACAATGAACATTGGATGTGGAGTTGGCATTTTCATGTGCTTTCTTCCAGAGAGTTTGATGCAGTTCTTTGCCTTTGAAACGAGGCTGGGGAGCATTGCTGACCCACTCTATTGGGTTTATAAACTTTTTTTGTGAGATCAACTCTGTTCAGGGAAAAGAAACTTTGCAGCTGAATATGAAATGTATCTGGCTTTGCTCGCTGCCTCCCTACAGCCATCATTGTCAACTTTGGCAGTGCGGTCCAAAGCAGTGACCTGGCTGGATCTGGCATGTGTTTCATTTCAAATGTTTCAGTTACAGTCAGGTGTCTCTGAGATGCAATCCCAGCCCAGCCATGGTGTACAGGCCATCAGCAGTATTGACTCAGCCAGTGAGCTGAGAGGGGCAAAAGCCAGAACAGCTGACCTGAGCTGGGTAAAAGGTGTATCCTGTCCCATAAATGTCACCCTCATCATAAAGAGGGAAGTTTGCTGAGGGTAGAGGCTTCTTCTGCTCTTCCTCTTCCGTCTCTTCCAGCTTCTCTCCATCCCTGAAGGACCCCAGGGCTGCTTCCCTCTTTATTGTGACGGCTGTATATTTGCTGAGGTGTGTATGACTTTATATGCTTTATATTGCCATTAGTATTAATATTAGTTTTGATGCTTCATTAAATCTGCTTTAATTTCAACCCATGGGTTTCCGATCCCCCTTTTTCTGATCCTCTTTCTTGACAGGGGAGGGGTCGGGGAGGGGTGATAGGGCAACTGCTACAGTTTAGCCCCAAATACAGGCTAAACGTAGAAAACCAAGACAATCAGCTACTTTGTGTGATGGACACTGTGCACATTCCTGAGGAAATAAATTTTGGGAAGCTAAATTTATGGCTCCTGTCTTGCAGTCTTGTTTTCTTATCTTAAATGAACCATCGGGACAGCAACACCCTGAGTTGCAGTGTGTGTATGGCAATCCTTGCTGTTACATTCCATAATGGTAGAAAGAGAGGAAGTGTTGCTTATATGTGCTCTGCTCTTGTACTCGTCTTGCCTTGCCAAAAAATCTTCATTGACATTTTCTCTGTATCTGGCTCATTGGACCTAGGCATTTGTTTTCCACTAGTTGCCTCAGTTAATATGATGAGTTCCTTTTTTATTATTCTTGAATATTGCATTTTAAATGAAAAAATAACACACTCTGGTCATCTGATAAACTTGAAAGGTGATCAGCTCTCTTTGCCGCATGTTCTTCACTCTTTTTTTCTCTTTGGCCCTGGAAGGGCAAACAATTAATTTTTACTCTTAAGAGCAAAGGTGGCAGCAAGTCAAACTGGTGCCGCTCTGCATCCACCCATGATGGCCTCGCCACAGAACCTTGAACTGTAGGGCTCCGGGCTCTCTCACATGAGATATCCTCGACGGAATCCACGAAACGTGAGCTCTGTCATTTTGGAGCTGAGCCCCCCGGAAGGGCAAATGATTGACTTTTGCTCCCAGAGCAAAGGTGGCAGCAAGACAAACTGGGGCTGCTCTGCATCCACCTGTGACAGCCTCTCCACAGAACCTTGAACTGTAGGGCTCTGGACTCTCTTGCCCAAGATATCCTCTACGGAAGCCACGCAAGGTGAGCTGCGTGTCTTCGGAGCCAAGTCCACCGAAGAGAGAACGATTGCTTTGGCCTTTTCAAGGAATTGCTAGGGGTAACCCCATCGGACAGAGAACTGGAAGGTAAAAGGGCCCAAGAGAGCTGGTCAGTATTCAAGGACCACTTCTTCCAGGCTCAAGATCAATGCATCCTAATAGGTAGGAAATCAAGAAAGAGCTCCAGGAGACCTGCATGGTTAACCAGAGATCTGCTGGGCAGACTCAGTTGGGAGGGGAGGGTATATAAATTGTGGAAGGAAAGGCTGGCCACTTGGGTGGAGTATAGGACTGCTGTCAGAGAATGTAGGGAGGCGATTAGAAAAGCTAAGGCCTCCTTGGAATTAAAACTTGTGAGGGAGATCAAGGACAACATGAAGGGCTTCTTCAAATACATTGCTGACAAAACTAACATTAGAGGCAATGTAGGCCCTCTGGTGAATTAAGTGGGTGCTCTAGAGGCAGAGGACAGAAAGAAGGCGGAGTTACTGAATGTCTTCTTTGCCTCTGTCTACACTGTTGGAGACTGTCCTCAGGTGCCTCAGTCCCCTGAGGCCTCAGATGAAGGCAAGATAAAGGAGGAGTTTGCCCTGGTTGAGGAGGACTGGGTTAGGGATCAGTTTCAACACTTAAACATCCGTAAATCCATGGGCCCTGATGGGATGCACCCACACGTACTGAGGGAGCTGGTGGGAGTCATTGCTAGGCCACTCTCCATCATCTTTGGTAAGTTGTGGGGAACAGGAGAGGTGCCTAAAGACTGGAGGACAGTGAATGTCACCCCAGTCTATATGAAGGGCAGGAAGGATGACCTGGCTAACTACAGACCGGTCAGCCTCACCTCCATCCCTGGAAAGGTGATGGAACACCTTATCCTTGGCACTGTCTCTCTAAGCATAGCAAGGATAATAAGGTCATTAGGAGCAGTCAACATGGCTTTTCCAAGGGGAAGTCATGTTTGACCAACCTGATAGCCTTTTATGAAGATGTAACCAGATGGATGGATGGTGCGCATGCAGTGGATGTGCTCTATCTGGATATCAGCAAGGCATTTGACACCTTCTCCCACAGCATCCTCACAGGTAAACTGAGGAAGTGTGATCTGGATGACCAAGTAGTGAGGTGCATCGCTAATTGGTTGAAGGGAAGAAGTCAAAG
>NW_009716049.1:0-243 GCF_000703405.1 Apaloderma vittatum
GGCTGTTTGCAAGGCAGCGGCTCCTGTATCTCCTCCTGCAGCACCACAGTCTTCCCAGACCCATTTCTGTTGCAACTCTGGACCTGTCCGGGTCGTGATCCTGGACCCATTTGGGTTGTAATCCTGAGATCTTTTGGGATCCAATCCCAGACCCATTTCTGTTGTAATCCCAGACCCATTTGGGGTGCAATCCAGATTGCTTTGGGATTGTAGCCAAGATGGGTCCACAACTGCAATGCAAGT
>NW_009716049.1:774-5166 GCF_000703405.1 Apaloderma vittatum
CCATCTCACTTGCCATCCTGAGCCCACCTGCATTGCAATTCTGGACCCACCTGGCTTGCAGTCCTTCTGAGATCCAGTCCCAGACCCACTTCTGTTGCCCTGTTCCATCTGGGATTCAACACCAGACTCATTTCTATTGCAATCCCAGATCCATCTGGGTTTTACTCCCAGGCTCATTTGGGTTCCAATCTCAGACCCATCTAGCTGCAATTCCAAAACCACTCCTGTTGCAATCCCAGAGCCGTTCTTGTTACAATCTCAGACAGATTGCAAATCCAGGCCCATCTGGGCTGCAATCCCAGGTTATTTGGGTTCCAATCCCCAATCCATGCAGGATGCCTGCGCTGCAATCCCAGGCTCAGCTGGTTGCAGTACAGGACCCACCTGGGTGGCAGTTCCGGACCTATATAATAATCTATGCTATAATCCCAAAGCAACCTGGATTGCAATCCCAGACCCACTTGATTTGCAATCCTGGGTCCACCTGGGTTGCAATCCCAGGCTCGTTTGGGTTCCAAACTCAGAACCATCTGGCTGCAATCCCAAACCTGTTCATCTTGCAATCCCAGACCCATTTGGGCTGCAACCCTGGGCCCATTTAGTTTGCAGCCCTGGGCCCAACTGCATTGCTATTCTAGACCCATTTGGGTCGCAATCCCAGACCCATTCCCATTGCAATCCCAGACCTGTCTGGATTGCAAATCCGAGCCCATCTGGGCTGCAATCCCGGGTTTATTTGGGTTCCAATCCCCAATCCATCTGCAAACCCGGGTCTGCAATCCCAGGCTCAGCTGGTTGCAATCCTGGACCCACCTGCATTGCAGTTGTGGACCCATCTGGGCTACAATCCCAAAGCAATCTGGATTGCAATCCCAGACCTACTTGGTTTGCAATCCTGGATTTATTTGTGTTCCAGTCTCTGATCCATCCTGGTTCCAATCCCAAACCCACTCCTGTTGCAATTCCAGATCCATTTGGGCTGCAATCCTGGGCCCATCATTGCAAACCCTGGGTTTATGTGGGTTGCAATCCCAATCCCATCCGGTTGCACTCCTGGGTGCATCTGTGCTGCAATCCTGGCTTTATCTGGGTTCCAATCCTGGCTTTACTGGTGTTCCAATCCTGGCTTTATTTGGGTTCCAATCCTGGCTTTATCTGGGTTCCAATCCCCGATCTGTCTCAGTTCCAACCCCAAACCCATTCCTGTTGCAATCCCAGCTCCATCCGGGTTCCAATCCCAGACCCACTCCTGCTGCAGTCCCAAACCATCTGGATTGCAAATCCGGCTGCAACGCCTCCGGGGACTCCCTCCGATCCGCCTGGACTGCAAACCCAACCCCATTCCTCTTGTGATCCCTGCCTCATTTAAACCCCAACCCCAGCCGTGGGCTGCCCTGCGACGCCGCCGTGACGCTGCGACGCTGCGATGACCCCGGCTCCTCTGCCTGCAGCAACACCCTCCAGCCCTCCCACGGGATCGCTTGTCCCCAGGGGGATCCCTCCATCTGCAGAGGGTCTTTCCCACACCCACCCGAACATCCTCCTTGAATCAATCCCTTCATTTAACGCAGCTCTTCCCACGGTTGCGGTGCAAGTAGATTCTCCAGTGTCTACTATTACGGTTGAGCTTCCCGCTGACGGGTTTAAAAACCTCGCTCCAACCCACCCAATCTTTTTTGGGTTATTTTCAAAGAGGAAGGATGGATGGAGAAGGGTTAAACCCATCGTTGCCCAGATCAGGAGGAAAAAGCCAGGCTGGATCCCGCTGTGAATTCAGGGGCCCAACCGAGGTCATCTCGCCATCACCCAGCAAAGAAAAAGCCGGAGAGATGCCGGCCGTCCCCACCGGCCGCCGAGCCCGGACCCCCCTGCGCGCGGCCCGCAGCCCACAGGAAATTCCTGGGAGTGTTTGGCCACTCCAACAGCACTGCCTATTTTTAGGGCCGTCTAAAATATGAGCTGGTTATTTTTAGCAGCGCGGCTCTTTGTAAACACCTTTAGATTTCCTTTCGGACCAACCTTTTTTTTTTTTTTTCCCCCTGCCCTGCAATCTGGGTGTTTCCACCCTCCCCCCCGCAAAAAAAAAACACAAAAAAACCACCCCAAACCCTCCTGGGAAAAGCATCTCAATCCCTTGGGATGAAGCCAGCATCACGAGGATGCTCCTGAAAACTCAAAGACGGAGCGAATCCAGCACTGGGGGTTTGGGGGGCGATTCAGCAGCACCTCAAATCCAGAATGGAGGGCTCAAAAAGGGGATTTTCCCCCAGTTTTTACACAAGCATTGGAAATACAACCCCACTTGGCCTCCTGAAGAAGGATGGGAGCTTTCCTAGCTTGCTCTGTTTCATTTTTAATAAGTCTCTGGGTGCAAATCAATCATTTTGCTTTCCCCTCCCTGGGTGCGACGATGCAGGAAGGGCTTGAGCATCCTAGGGATTTTAAAACTTCTTAAAATATTAAAAAAAGGACTTGGCAAATTGTGTCTCGCCTCTACCCCCTGCAAACAAAGGGGCACTGATGGAGGAAAATGCCCAAAACTTCACTTTTTTTTTAAAGAGAAATGGAAGTTTTAGGGGAAAAGGAGAGCAGGGATGTATATCTGTAGGAATCCCAGCCATCAAGGCAATCTCTGGCCCTTGAGCCCAGGCTAAGACCGTGCACAAATCGGTGCATGTAAGAGTGCCAGCTGCAGCCACTTCGAGGACTCTTCCCCTGCCAGATCTCACTGCCGGTGGGAACTGGGTCACTGAAGTCGGGGACACGCGGGTGGGTGTCACACGTGCTGTCACCGCCCGAGCGGGATGCTGAAATCACATCCCATGGGAGGTGGGAATCTCCATATCCCCAGATACGCCGTTTCACGCCAAAATTCCCATTCCCAGACCCGCAATATGCTGCGTTTCCCCGAGGTCATCGGTGTAATGAGTTGTGCCAGGGCTCAGCAATACCTTGGGTGACTGTAGTGGGGATTTCGACCCTGAGACCTCACTTTGGGGTAAAAATAGTGCGGCTTTAGGAAAAATCTGAAGTGATCTGGACCATTTCGGGGGTGGGATTTGCCACTTGAGGCCCTCCCAGCTCACCCTTCCCACAGCTGCTGAAGGAGGAGCTAACCTTGCTTCGAGCAAAACTATTCCCACCCCTCCAAAATGTGCCAAAATTGTAAGAACAAATAAATACGAGTTGTTTTTCACCCATTACAGCTTGTGCCTGCCGCTGACTCTTGATCCTTTACGCTGCTGAGGAGGAATTCTCTAGGGTCTCATAGTAGGGTTATGCTAGAATCAGCCTGAATCTCAGCACCTCCTTCAGACCCCTACCCCCAGTTTGGAAGAAACTGGGAGGAACTGGGATTTTCTGCACCTTTTCTTTTCCTGGATGCTTCTTCCTGGGGCAGATCCCACTAGAGGGAGCTGGGACATAGTGGGAGCTACTGGACCATGAGCATAGTCCTCTGCCCCAGGGAGCCTGCAGTGCACGGCAAACATCCAAGCTCAACAATTTTAACGCATCCTTGGCTTTATTTCTACAAAATCCTGGAAAAAAAAGGCTCAGGAACAAAACTGAATCCGCTTCCATCCATCCCAAAGTGACGAGCAAACACCTCCACAGCAATCATCATCACAACACGTAAAACGTGCTCGCGCGGCCAGAAAATCCCCTGGCTGGCACCATCATCCAAAATACGACGATGCCATTGCATCCAGTCCTGCATTTCCTCATTCGCTCAGATTCTGGCAGAGGAGTCACTTGGAAAAAAAAATAAATCACATTATCTCCTCTCGGGATGTTTGTAAGCAGGAGGTTTGATTGGGGTTTTGTAGGGCTTTCAAGGTGAATGCATCTGAACTTTGCCTCGAGATAAATGATGCTCAGCCACGTGTCCCACAGCTCTGTGCCACATGGGCAGAGGGACGGCAGCCACCAGACAGCGGAAGACCTTGCTTTGCTGGGCACCAGCCCCTGGCATCCGTGGGTACCAACTGCCTCCATCCCTGGGCATCAGTAACTCCCGTCCTTAAGTACTAGTCACCACAACCCTGGGCAGACACTCCATCCTTGGTACCAGTCACCTCCACCACCAGCACCAGTCACCTCCATCCCTGGGTACCAGTTACCCCATCCCTGGGTACCAATCATCTCCATCTCTGGGTACCATCACCTCCATCTCTGGGTACCATCACCTCCATCCCTGGTAACGTCAGCTCCATCCCTGGTAACATCTCCTCCATCCCTGGGTACCATCACCTCCATCCCTGGTAACCATCACCTCCATCCCTGGTAACATCACCTCCATCCCTGGTAACATCACCTCCATCCCTGGGTACCATCACCTCCATCCCTGGTAACCATCACCTCCATCCCTGGTAACATCACCTCCATCCCTGG
>NW_009716049.1:5626-6578 GCF_000703405.1 Apaloderma vittatum
TCCATCCCTGGGTACCAATCACCTCCATCCCTGGGACCAGTGTCCTCATCCCTGAATACCAAACTTCCCATCCCTGGGTACCAGTGCCCTGTGTCCTGCAGAAACCACCCGCCCCGTCCCAGAGGAGCAGAAGGACCTGTGCCGCAGGAGAGGGGCCGTGCCTGAGCCAGACTGATGCTGCACAGCATCGCGTCCCCTCCCCGGCCAACCGCTCGCTCTTCTCCCACGGGTACGACAAGTCTGAGCCGCTTTCCGAAGTGTAACTTCTTGAAAGGAAATAAGAGCATAAATCAGCGGCTCTGATTCAGCTCAGCTTCGGTTGCTAATAATACTCCCGTGTTTATTCGCAGTCCTGGGGCTGGAAATGTTTGCTTTTCCCTCGGCCGTGGTTTTTCCCAGGCTCCCAGCTCACAGAGGAGCCTTGATTTGTTCAGGGATGCTCCCATGGAGAAACCCAGTGGCACAACTGCCTCTGGGACAGGGAGCAAGAGGAGGAGGAGAAGGAGGAGGAGGGAGGCGTCAGGCCCCAATGGATGCACCGAGAATTCGTTTATTTTCCCTTCTTTGACTTCTCGGCTGCGGTGATTCATCCCGGGAGGACACGGCCTGGCTGTAATTCTGCTTTTTAAGTGTGAGAAAAAAAACAGGAGTAAAAAATAAAGGAGTCGGAGCGATTTTTTTGGGGGCAGGGTGGAAGGATGCCGGACATCCCAGTGCCGTCCCAGTTAGGGGAGTGGTGCTGGTGGGATGGCGAGTGGGGAGATGGCAGGAGGCTCATTTCCCAAAGCAACAAAAAATCCGTCCCCTAAATGAACTGTGGGGCTTTTCCAACGAGATTTTCCCTTGATAGCAAGGTCACATCATCGGTGTTGGGGTGCGAGGGGTTCCTCCCTCCCCAAAATACGAGGCTCAGGGTCATGCCAGAGTATCTCAGGGCAGCACCCCATGGTTC
>NW_009716050.1:0-3340 GCF_000703405.1 Apaloderma vittatum
AAGTGAGAACACAGGAAGTTCCACCTCAACAAGAGGCAAAACCCTTTTCACTGTGAGGGTGCCAGAGCACTGGCACAGGCTGCCCAGAGAGGTTGTGGAGTCTCCTTCTCTGGAGACTTTCAAAACCCGCCTGGACGCATTCCTTTGCGCCCTGCTCTGCGTGATCCTGCTCTGGCAGGGGGGTTGGACTAGATGATCTCTAGAGGTCCCTTCCAACCCCTGACATTCTGTGTTTCTACGATTCTCATATCCTGTTCAGCCAAAGGCAGCTGTGGCTTGGACCTGGGGCACTGCTGCCCCAGCACAGGCCACCTGCACAGCCCTCACAAGTGGTGTAGGTGTTTGGCAACGAGCACTTGGAAGTTTGGGGCTTTCCTATGGACACATCTTGGCCTTGTAACTTGTGTTGGATGAGAGCTATGAGGAACATCAGGGCCCAGATCAGCTACACCAGCTCTAGGCATTTAGCTGTGGTTTCCAGTGGTGAATGCAGCATAGGCACCTCTGTGCAAAAATCAGAGATGATAGAGAGTGAGAAAGGGGTTTGGTGAGCAATTAACCCACCTAAGATCTGTATTGCCTCTACAATATGTTACTTGCCTCTGAGTTTGTAGGCAGAGAACTAATTCAGTCCCAGTATAAAAGCTCTGGAAGTTAATGGTCTGTTATCTCTGGAGTGATGCCTCTGTGTGTACCTGTGTATACATATAATCCACATATGTGTTTTTAAGCCACAACAAGCACTGCTAATGATTTGTCATTGCATGGGTGAAACTGATTGCAGTCACCTAGTTTCTGATGTTGCCTGATGTTTTTATAAACAAGAATTTTAAGAAAAACCCTTTTTTTGAGAAAACTAATAAAAGTCAAGTTTGTTTATCAACATTCTCAGATATTAGCATAGTAATGAAGACGGGGCCCAGGCAATTTGATCACTGTATAATTCAATGCTCTTTCTTATCTAAGCTGTTAAGGATATGCTTTCTCTATCTGAAACCTCGGAAGTACTTATTTTGCTACGGAAATAATGTTTCTAGTACTACTGGGACGTGCCAATAGCAGGGTGCTTCCACTTTCTTAAGACAACTGCCATGTCGTCCTTCTCCCCATTACAGCATACTCCAGACTGATTGCCTCTGAGACAGAATCATTTATGCTTCCAAGCTGCCTTCATACATTTTTACTTAGCACAACTTGAAATGCAGTTTTGCTACCATCAGCTGCTAAAATCCAGCTCAGCTACTGTAAACTTGATAATCTTGCCCTGATGTTTATCTCAGTTCATTTAAGACTGTTTCCCCAAAACATACTAGAAAAGTTTATTTGCTCTTCATGGTGGCTTGAGGATCTGCCTTTCTTTTTCAATGCTGTTGCTATAAACAGACATTTCTTTCCTAATGCTGCATTTTTATCTGTGCATTTTTAGAAACAGTAATGTTTTATTTTAGTTTGTTTGCTTTTCCCTAAGCAATCATTATTCTTGCCATGTATTGCCAAAAAGCAGAAGTTAGTCAGCTTGAAAAAGGACACAGGGAACAGCTCTGGTCAAGTGTCTGAGTGAGTCATCAGCAGAGGAATTGAGGTTAACAGAGATGGGACATGGGTTGTTCTCGGTTTTTGATCGCTGTTTTTGGAACCTGCACTGGGAGCGGAGGAATGCCTGCGGAATACTTGAAGTCTGCCAGGGAAACAAAATAGAGGGAGGCCCAACATCAGGTTCAAACTTGCTGTGCAGTAGTCTGCCCCTCTACTGGAAAACTGGTAGGCGTCTATGAATTGAAAAATGACAGAAGCTTGGCTTAATGCCAACTAGTATCGATACACAAGTTCCACCAATATGGGGTCAAGAAACTGATAAATAAAGAACATAAGGCTATCAGCCAGAGAAGGATGTTGATCTTAAGTGCAGTGGATCAGTAATGTACTGAGCCCTTTTATAGTGGTGGAGAGACTGCAGGATAACCAATTTTCACATTGTTGCCAGTAGAAGTATTACCTGGGGGGTTGCTGGCCTGTTTTTCCTCATGGGACTCATCTTACTCAAGCGTGTTGGCTGTCAGCCTCACTTCTTGGTAACTTGTTGGCTGACATCAATCACACTTGATAGTGGGGCAAGATGTAAACAAACATGAAGCTACAGCTTCTGTAAAAGCTGGTATATAGACAGCCTGGAGGTCCAAATTAGTGCCACCAAGAGAAGTACAGCCCGTACCCAGCTCTGGTGTGTTCTGGTTTTGCCGGCCAACTGACAGGCCCGGGGTTCCGGATTAACTGTGGTACACCTCCTGGCTCCTCTTCAGAGCCATGGATGCTTATGGGGAAGAAAAAAGGGAATGCCCAGAAGATCTAGGAGCAGTTACTACAACACAAACTGCCCTGCAAAAGTCGAGGCAGAATACCAGCACGGAAGACAGAGTGCAGATTTGGATTTTTTCACCAGGAAAGAATTTCTATGAAACATGACTCCTGTTTGTCCTGTAGCCTTTTGCTGCATGTTGCCTGACTTGACAGGGTTACTTTCTTTCCAAAAAGACACACCAGGAGTAGTTAACCAAGGTTATAGTACAAAGTCTGCTCTCCCTAACGCCCCTGCCAAAGATCATAAACCTACAGATAGGTCTGTCCACATTAAAAAAATCGATGCGCTGAAGTTGCCTGAAAGGTGTGTAATTTTTTTCCCCCCAAAAGATGTGCAGCACAAAGAAAGGAAGGAAGAAGCTGCAGCAGACTGAGGGAGTTAAGTTACAAACCCAGGTTCTACAGGGTAAGCTAAAATAGAGAACTAAGAAAACAGGACACAAGGAGTGAGGAGGAAGGAGGCTGTTGGTGGCTGGTAAGGAGAGCTGCAGTTGCCAGACTTGGGAGGCACCTGCAAGTCGTCCGTTGGCCTGTGCCCTTATGCTTGCTCTTTCCAGGCTAAATGACAGGGCATAACATTGAGGAAAACTGGTTTTTAAATACACATCACATATGTCTGGATGAGTTATCTGAATGATAAACTCAGTTAAATTGGAAAGCTTCAAGTTTTGGTAAGATTGGAGAGCCCCTCCACCTGTACCCCAGGTTGGAAAAGACCTTTGAGATCATCGAGTCTGACCTGTATCTCACTCTACCATGCTGACTTCTAAACCATGTCCCTGAGCACCATATCTAGACAGCTTTTAAACACATCCAGGGATGTAAATTCAACCACTTCCCTGGCATCAGTAGCCAACAACTGGTTGAGATGATGCTCAGCCCAATTCTATCACCAGCTATCATAAAGCAATCAGTTGCAGCTATTTTGCTCTGAAGAAGTGATTACTGTGCTGACTAATAAAACTGGTTACCTGCTCGGTTC
>NW_009716050.1:3370-8972 GCF_000703405.1 Apaloderma vittatum
AATTTGAGGAAATCAAATTAAAAATGACCTGAGGAGAGTCATCACCTGGCCTGCCAGTCTCTTCCACAACTTTTGAACCTCTGAAGCCATTTTCAGACCAATTTAGAAGCGTAAAAGTCTTCAAGGATCATTACGTTCTCTGTAGGTTTGGGGGGTAAGGGGATGGGTGGAGATCAGCAGCTGGGTAAGGGAGAACAAAACCAGTGCTCCCAGAAGCAGAAAGGCAGAACTAAGCAATGTAAAACCCTGCAGTACTGCTGGGGGGATGATAACATAGAGTGTATATCACGGAAGGAAAGGGTTCGTCATTTCCACTTATCATGGAAGGACTCATTTTCTAATTGCTCTGCCAGAGTCACCTGGCCACAGAGTTCCAGTCCCTGGCAATTAAGAAAAACTGCACATTCAGCACTTCTACTCAATTAACGCTGTGTCATAAGGCAGCACCATTTCAATCTTCTTCAGGATCCCACCAATGCTTTTCATCTCTTGTTTGAAACAGAAGTTGGGGTTCAGAAAGGGAAAGTGAGACACACTGAATGCCTGGTATCAGTTACTGCATACTGCTGCCAGCTTTCTGCATGGAGGAAGCCTCTGGCCATTACCTTTCTGTGAGGCATATACTCCTTTTTGTTTTAAAAGTCCAGTAAGATGGATCTGATCAGCATGGAAAATTAATTACAAGGTGAGTGGTATAATTAACACTAACGAACAAACTGCACAAATAAACTGGAGTGCCACATCCATGAAGAAATGAAGATACTTAATATGCATCAAAGATTTTATTTGCATTAACTGAAGATTCAAATATTAAAATATGTCTACATTAAATTACAATATTAAATATGCTTTAAATACAATAAACTAAACGTGTTTAGTTTCTAAACACAAAGGGAACGAAAATAATTCAGAAGACTGCAGTACAATTAATGACACCAGATGACAGAATAAGGACTTTAAAACCACACAATGTCAACTCTTAGCAATGTTTACTTTAAGAAAAGGTGGTGGCCTTTCAATTGACGCACAAGCCCCATGTCACAGAAGTTTAGTAAGGTATCTCTCAAGAAAATATTGCTCAGTTAAATTCCCATTTATGCCATGATCAAAACTCCTTTGGTAGCTCTTTTTCAGAATGAAACACACCAGTATGCAAATCCAGAAAATAAAGAGTCATGTAAGTATCACCACAAAAGGTGTCTTCCTTACAGTTACCTAACAGATCTACAGCATCTTTCTTTCTTTATTTCAAATCAGCTTACATATATACAACACGTAATAAAGTACTCACAAAATCCTTAGTCTTCCAAGACAAAAACTAGGCTTTCACAATATCGAGACCATAAAAGTCTTTTTAAAAAAAAAGGTTTTGTTTTGTTTTTTTTTTAATGTGGAGCACGCTGTACAGTAGATTCCCTGTATGTTATTTTCAAGGCAAAACTAAATGTTACAGCAATTACATAAACAGTGAGAAACACCAGTTGCCCTAAAATGAGGTAGGGCCTCTTTGACTTCAATCTAATCTTTGCCACTCAAGCCAGCAGAAGTCGTAATAAAATAATTCATATCTCAGCTAAATAACCCAACAACTCACTACACACATGAATACAGTTGTCCTCTTGGCACTTCAAGGATCTCACTTCAAAACCTGATTTATCCAAACCAGACTGAAGTTTGTAGTCATTTGAAAGAAAATTAACACGTTGCAGGGTTTTCGTGGTGCATAATTTCAAAAATTCAGTGTGTTTCAGTAACACTGCTTGTACATAAGTGTTCATCCATTAAGGTTGGGGTTTTTTTAAAAGTTACCCAAGTTGTCACTGTAGCTAAAGAATGCAGCATATAGGGTCTTTATGAATGCAAGTGAGAACACAGAAATGAAAAAAACAGACTTGCATCCATCACAGAAGTATTTCTCACACAGATAGTTTTACCTTTCCATCCAACTTCAATGACACTGTTAAACACAACTGTAAAACTAAACTTTGAAGAACCCAGAAGAATAGGAGAGCAACTAAAAGAAATAAACCCATGACGTTTAAAATTAGTTCGGAGTCTTGAAAAGGATGATCAATTAACATGTCATTTTGCTTCTTTTCCACAGCAGTGCATGCAGCTGGTTGAATAATATATATCAACCTGAAATCTGCTACCAGGAAAGTCTGGAACAGCATAGGTATTTGGTGTCCTGAAGATACATGTGGATCTTTTTTTTTTTTTTAATTTTTTTTTTTTAAATAAAAGTATTTCTTCTCCATTATGCAACATAGTGGTATTGATTGGGGTTGTCTTTGTCTCTCTCCATGTAGTCTCTGTCAATGAGAGATTCAATCCTCTTTTTCAAGTCTCCAGGCTATAAGAAAAGATGAGATTAGTGTAACAGTAATACAATGCAAATATATTTCATTTTTTAAATAGGGCTGTTAATGTCTAAGTAAGAAAATGTGCCATAGTAAATACCTAAATATAATTTCCTACTGATACTCTGGTTCATTTCTGTTCACACACTCGTTTTTATAGCTTAATCTCTGGATCTGATTCAGACATATTTCAAATTTCTTACTCTTACGGACAAGCTGAATGGAAAAACATATTGCATATTTTTAGATAATCCTAGGATGGTTTGAAAAACAAAATCAGTTACCTTTACAGGAAATTTCAGTTGATTATACAGTTCAGAAACAAGGAGATTATGACCAAGAGTCTTTCTCATCTTCATTATTCTTACAATAGCAGCGTCAATCTGATACTGCCTGTCTTGAAATACTCTTTCAGTTGTGCTGACCTGTTCCTCGACCTGAAGAACAACACAACAAATCTTAGCATGTTTTACTGCTATTTTTTAATCAGTTGTATTTCTATAGTTAACCTTTATGATGAAATGAAACCCATGCATTCTTATTCATCTTTGAGACAGATGCATGCATCACTGCATGCTACGAGCTAAGTGATTCTGAAATGCACTGCCAGAGGTAAAATTGAAGGTAATGTAAAGAAAAAAAGTAACATATGTCTTATTTTAACTCTATTTGATAAATTAAACTAAATCTTAAAAACTCACTTCAGATTTTTGAGAGAACACATAACAGTTTGACAGCCCAGCTACAGTAGTCTTTTGTATCAAACTGATCAACTCTATTTTGACTTTTGGGGATTTTGATATGCAAAGGCAAAAGAGGAAACAGGTCAACGTTAATTAAAACATGGTCCCTTGTGTCAAGAATTGGCATTCAAGTACAAATAAGTAATCCACTGTAAAAAACAGGGGCAACCCTGACTTCAGTAACTCTCTTGCCCACTAAATAGTGCCATGATTCATGAGTTCAATATAGTATTCACACTCACACAACATACCACAGAAACCTCTACGATGCACTGAAACATCTGCAAGATCCTACCAGTTTAACATAAAGGCATTTAAATTGGAACCCCAGGAAGAAACCTAAGTTTTAGTTTCGGTGTGTTTTAAAAATCTTTATCACCCCTATGTTTCAGCCTGACTACCAAAAATACCATCTGTTTTGTTTCTCCCTATGCAAAAAACTACGAGAGGAAATGAAGAGATACTGTTTTTCCATGCAGGGCACGGATAAACAGTTAATATAAACAGAATGAATGAAAAAAAAAAATACATACCGTTTCTTTCATTTGGATTTGGTTGATCTTTATTCTAAACAATTTATGCTTGAAATCACCATTAAAGATGAATTTATCTCCGTCTTCTACATCCTTGCCCTTTGGATTTTTGATCAATACTCGTGCTTTTCCACAAGCTAAAGACTGCAAGGTTCTTCTTAATTCACTGTCCTCTGTAAAGGAATTCAAAGTATGGAAGAAAGCAGAACAAACCATTAACATGAAGACTTTTATGTGATTAATCGAGAAGTATCATTGAAAGGTTACTAGTTTTATGTTAATGCCTTTCTCCAGCTAAGTTCCAGTTCGGTAACAAGTCACAGCCCTTAAGCTCAATCTCAAACCTGTCACAGGTGAGTGCTGAGAGCATGCACAGAACTGCCCATGTCAGGCAGAGAGCTCCCTCTCCTCTCAGCAACCTTCCCACCCAAAAGTTGTTTCACAAAGATTTCACACCGAGCCTGCTCTTATTGCTTTAAGCTTGTCTGGTAGTAACAGGACTTTAGAAGAAATAAATAAAAATAAAAAAATCAGTTGGTGACAAGAAGCTCAAGCCTCCCATTTTATGATTTCATCACTGTTTTTATCACACGCCAGCAAACGTGTAACAGAAAGAGAGGTCTAAATTGATAGGAAAAGGTTTTGTGAGAAGGGAAGAGGTGACAGCTATTATAGTTACAAACTTCCCCCACAACAGGGAAGTAGTAGAGTAGGTGAGGAAAATTTTATCTAGTAAGATTAAAGGTAAAAGCATCTGGACAAGTAGGTAAAATGAAGTCTAAAACACTCTAGCAATTATGTTGCAAAGCTTTGTATCAAGATTTTGCATTAAAACAGCCTGTGCAGTCTCTAGAATACTTTTATTCACAATATGAAATTATTACCATGTGCTGGATCCTTCTTTTTAGTCTAAAAATTGAAAGAAAGGTTTTGCAATCTAGTACTGAAGTGCTGTGTAGCAGAGTAAAAGATGAACATTATTATTATTTCTAAAATACTTAAAACTTTCACACAGAGCTACTTTTTCCTTTTTTAAAACTTCCAGCTGTTCTACAATTCCTAAAAAACCCTTTAAATCACATTGACTGAACAGGCATTTATGACTTTTCAGACTTTTTGTGTGTTTCACCTTTAGTAAATGCGGACTGTCGAGCTGCGTTTTTCTCCAAACACAAGGATGCTGTTAAAAACACTTGGCGTACTTTGGAGCTTTGCTTCTGCCTTGCACGCTAAGGCGCAGGTTTCAGCATGCCAAAGGGAAGGAATCTGCAATTACCTACCAAGCACTGAAGGAAAAGTAAAATCTACAGCTCCTAGAGGCTTTCTTCATAATGGGAAAGGCAGGTAAAAACATGGAGCATATTTGGACAACACATCTCAAGAAAGCAGAAGGTAATAATTCTTTTTCTAAGTGAGAGTTTATGCATTTTCTAACCGTCCATCTCTTTAAGGATACTGGAAGTAATTTATTTTTACAGCAATTGGATAACACAAGCATTAACTATAGCCAGTTAATGCAGATGAAGATGGTGAAAACCTAAATGGGCAGGAATCCATCTGCTGTTTTGTTTGGGTTTGGTTTGGTCTTTTTTACTTATGTGGTAATAGCCCATGAGATACTCTTGAACTTAGCATGAGGAAAGTTCATGTGAGTATAATTTTTGACCTCCAGAAGTAGATGTATTTTGTGTTAGATGGCAATGGAATATAAAGATAAAACAGACAAAGTCTGAAACACACATAGAGATCACTTGTTCGAACTGTTTCAATTATAAATCACCATACATGCAAAAAACTGGGAGTTGATTCCATTTGAGTTGATTTGATGTTTGCATTTTAAGGCCTGCCATTGATCTTAGGTAGCTAATTCACTTTAATTGACAATGACTGCATTATACTTTACACAATAGATGGACATTACACATTAGATGGATTGAGGAGTGGATGACACACCAGAAGGCTGTGC
>NW_009716051.1:0-8196 GCF_000703405.1 Apaloderma vittatum
AGAATGGGTTTGGATTGGATCTTAAGAAGGAATTCTTCACTCCATTGGTGGCAAGACTCTGGAATAAATTGTCGAGAAAAGTTGTGGCTGGCCCCACCCCCGTGATGTTCAAGGGCCAGGTTGGACGAGCCCTTGAGCAACCTGGGCTGGTTGCGAGGTGTCCCTGCCCATGGCAGGGGGTTGGATCAGATGATCTCTGAGGTCCCTTCCAACCTCGACCATTCTATGATTCTATGAACTTTTCAAGTGGAAGTCAAACGATCGATGTTCTAGAGCTGGCCATAGGCCCTTTTTGTACCCTGACAGGAAATTTAAGTGTGTAACCAAGTGTGTAACCATACTCTTCTAAGTTGTAGGGAGGGCTGTGTTCTTGCCTTTTTGGCTGGGTTTCTTCCCTGTCTCATTACTCTCTTGAGGTGCAGCAGTGGAAAGATCTTGCGGGATGTTTCCTTTGAGTTTTTTCAAGCCCAATGTCTCCTCCAAAATATTGAGAAAAGCCCTGCGTAGACAGTCGTGTTCTCTCTGGCTTTTCTCCAATACATCTGTTTATTTGATTGTAGGTGTTGACAGGCTGGATAAAGATCTAACAATCGGGCAGATGCAAGGTAAATATTTAATAACCGTTACTTGATCCTTACTGTAATGCTCTTTTTGTGTGACTGTTGCTGTGGGTACGCAAATGAGGGGGCTGGAATGGCCTCGTACCAGGTGCAGTCTATATCAAAACAAAAGTGTGTTAAAAAAGTAGTTAATCTCGAAGTGTTCTTTGTGGTTATAGGAGAGGTGGAGGAGTTGAGAAGGGATGGGTTGAGTTAGAAGTGGAGAAGGGATGGGTTGAATTAGAAGTTGAAGACGGAAAAGTTGAATTGGAAGTTGAGAAGGGAAAGGTTGAATGAGAAGTGGAGAAGGGATGGTTTGAATTAGTTGAGAAGAGAAAGATTGAATTAGAATTGGGAAGGGAAAGATTGAATTAGAATTGGGAAGGGTTGCATTAGAAGTTGAGAGGGGCTGTTCCCATAGTTTTTGGTCGCTCTGGTGTTCAGTGTTTCCAGCGGTGGGGCTGCTGCTCTTCTCTCAGATGAGATTTATCTGTGAGGATTTCTTTCTCACCTGTTTTTCTCCTCTTTGATTACATTCCTGGTGTTCCTAGCTAGAACACTCGGGACCGTCCACAACTGTCTGGTCTCGCGGTGTTTCTGGCAGACATCAGACCGAGATTCAGCATCTCCATTAGGTGCTTAACCCAAATGATTTGGTGGCGGTTTGTTTCGTTGTTTTGATTTTTTTTCTGTCCCAGCTTCATTGATTTCCAGAGCAACCTGTACTGGGAAGTAGTATTGGGTGGCAGGGTAGACTTCAGCGCTTAGCACCTGGTGTTTCCTGTGTATGCAAGAACCACTTGTCTAAAACACAGCTGTGTTTTAGACTGCTTAAAAAGCAGCTCCAGTGATGCTTTTCTTGATCCACAGGGAAGTTCCAGATGCAGGTCCTCCCCCAGTGTGGCCATGCAGTCCATGAAGATGCTCCGGACAAGGTGAGTCCCACCATGGGGAAGCCAGAGAAGTCAGAGTCTTCACAACTTCAGTGCCAAAGATGTACTCCTTTGATTGCTACAAAGCTGAGATTGTGCTTAGGGCACATTTTTTGGTGTGACATCTTAATGGCTGTTCAGAAACCAGCCTGGATCGTTAAGCTGCCTGGAAAGCCTGAGCTAAGATGTTCCATGACACAGGGCTTTGCTGAGTTATGGATTTAACTCTCAGGCTGGCGTTGATAGAACTGTTACCACGTGGAGCGTGGGTTTATCCTCCCTGCCTTTCCTCATCAAGTTCTCCACTCTCCCTTGTACTAAGCTGCAGCTTTTGGGGTTCAGTCTGTGTTTTGCCGAGGTGGGCGGCTCACATTTTTCAAATAACAAACCCAAATGTTTCTGAAGCAGCACAGAGCAGTGCTGCCTCTGGGTACCGCTCAAGTTCAGCATCCAAATAGAAGAAGGAATGTGGTGCAGGCGGTGGAGCCCACATCTGGGTTTAAAGCTTCACTCTCAGTGTATAAAGCTCAGCCTTACTGCACTTCGCCTTCCCAAGCTGAAAAAGATGTTTTCTGATCTAAACATACCGAGTTCTTACTTTGTTGTTCTCTTTACTATACATTCTGAACATTATTATTGCTGTCAGGTTACAGTCTTGACTCATTCTTTATAGGAATAACGTGGCGTCACGATTCCACCAGACCTTTTTTTTCCCCCCTGCTAACATTGTTTGAAGAATTACTGAAAGAGGTGGAGAAAAGTTTGGTTGGTTCTTGATGGTGAGATCAGCATCAGAGTGAAGGTGGAAGCTTGTAGTTCCTTTTTTATATTCACGCAAAAGTGCGTTAGACAAACCTTTTAGTTTTAAAGGGGCAAACTTGATTCAGCGGGAGGATGAACTGTTCGCGTCGTTCAGGCTTTGAAAACTGACTGGATTTCTTATCATCTTCTTTGAATTCTCTTATCATCTTTAAATTCTGACCCGATTCCTTTGGTTTTCCCTCCTTCCCTCAGGTTGCCGAAGCTGTTGCCACGTTCCTGATCCGTCACAGGTTTACAGAGCCCATCGGTGGATTCCAGTGGTAAGGCTCTGCGGGCAGCCCTCGAGCAGAGCTCTTGCTCTTGCAGAACTCTTGGAGTTTTAGCATCGTGCTAAAAACCACACATAAGCAAACAGCTTTGAATCACAGCCAGGGATGTAGTCAACGTTTACGTGTCCCCTCTAAACTTCTCACGTGTTAACTTGTGCTAATGAAGCTCTCCTTCCTTGGAGGGGAGGAGCAAAGCCGATTCCTTTCTTTAGGCTGCCAAAATGGCAAGATCTGCGGTATTTAGTTTAAATAACGTTATGGTATTTAGTTTAAGTAGGGTTTTATTTGAAGCAATTGTGGCCCAGTGTTTTCGGAACGACTCGCACCGCAGTTCTTTGGCCGAGAAACGCTGGTGAGGTTAGACAGGTAGCGCTACGTGCTTCACATTGCCGACTTGTCATGCTTATTTCTTGTTTTCGCATCGTGATGAACTGTAGAAGCCAGACCTCAGCCGTGCTGCAGTGAGAAGAGGTTGTGACCAGCAAGGTTGTTGGGAAAAACTCCAAAAGTGTTACTTACAGGGACCACAAAGCTGATAATTCAACCAATGCTTCGACCTCAGGCTCATCGCTTTTACCATTCAACTGAAAGCTGAGCCTGAAATAAGCATGTTTCTTAACAGTCCTGAAAACCTTTCCTGCTTTTTTAGCTGAAAACTCCTCAACAAAAGCTAGAAGCCCCAAAGGTGATGCTGTAGGACTGGCAGTGCTAAGGAGGTATTGCTGGATGAGCTTTTTTTTTTTTTCCTCCTTTGTTCCTCACCCTTGGGGATGAAACAGTAGAAGTGTAACAACATGGACTGCACATTTTAAACCCAGTAAAAGGCGGTAAGTGTAGGTTGATGTGTAAAGGGAGAGAGAGGAAGAACACCAAAGGACTGTACTGTATTATAACGTTGAATCTCTGCCGGGTTATTTTAACGTGTGACCTTTTCTTCCACTCCTTTTTTTCCCTCCTAGTGTGTTTCCTGCTTGTTAATACCCTGGTGTTCTCCAGCACTGAGTCCTGTTGTAAATAAACTGCACCAGAGGCCACTGTGATGTATCCATATCCTTTCATCTCTCCAGTTCAGCAGCAGTGAGAAGTTGGTGTGAGATTCATCCCCTAGAACTAGTTCTCCAGAATGTTGTAAATGCTTAGGGACTTCCTTGCTGGGAAGCAGCTTCTACTGAAGACCACAAAAAAGCTCTTCAGGCCCTTGGAAGCGGGCTCCTCTCTGCTGCCACAAGGAAAAACCTCCTGAAAATCCCGAGTTGTCGATCATAACCGATCCCCGTCGATTCTCAGGCTTTCTTGGACCCATCTGTTGGCAGTCCAGATCTACCGAGGGCATCGCAACATAGCCAAAGGCTTCAGGATTCCTCTGTGGACTCGTCGAATCGTCTTTAAAGTGCCCCTTAGGTTTACTTTTTTTTATTTTTTTTTTATATATATACACGTTTCTTTCCCCTAAAGCAGACGAGGAATCGTCTTCGTCGGGAGCTCAGGTTTCGTCTCACCGATGCCATCCGAACGGGTTAAGCTGCGGGAAGAGCCGAGACGCTGCTTTCCTCGACAAAGTCGGACAGGACTGTAAAAAAGGCAAGAGGGGACCGTGAGCTACACTTAAGGGTCTTGCAGCTTTTTTAGTGCTTGTTTCGAGATCTCACGGAGAAAAATAACCCGGGTAACTCCGTCTGCTGCAGACACGTAACAGGCAGGAGACTCCGGACCTGTGTTTATGGGGAAGACCCAAGAGCTGCAGCAATAACCCGGTCAACGGGCAACTTGTTTGGCCATTCTCTGCCCCTGGGGTGTGTTTGTGCTTCCCTTCTTGTAGAAGAGATCGGCGCCTTTTGGATTAAGGAATTAAAAAACAGGCGAAACGTGCAGTAGAGTTTGGAGTCAGTCCTGCTGAGGTTGCTGCAGAGGTGGGGGCAGCTGATGGCGAGTTACGCTCCCCCCGGTATTGGAGGAAAGACCTTGTTTTCGCTGCCGCTTCCAAGATCATTTCGCCACCTGCCTTCCATGTTCCCGTGTAAATGCAGTAGTCACGCGGCGAGCTTTTCTTCACAGTCAAATCCTCCACATCAGATCACTTTCACCTAAGAATCACCTTTGAACATAAGAGCAGACACCTTGTGGAGCAGTTTTCCTCAATATTTTGCCAGTGGGTGTCTGAAATTTTTTTTTATTATTTTTTATTGCCTTGTGTCCGTAACCCCTATGATAAAAGCAGTGTCCCGACGCTGTTGTGCCGACATTCTGCTCTTGGCCTGGATTGGGAGCTGCCATGCGCATCGTGGCGAGAGCCACCGCCAATTCTTGGCGCTTGTAGGTTCAAGTGGGGCGAAGGGAGACGGCAAAGAGGTGGCAAAGCCTGATTTGACTTCAACTTTCCCCCCCAACCGAGAGCTGCTTCCCTCCGCCACTTCACTCGCGTGTGAGCCCGCTTGCTCCAAGTCTCCTCCACGATGCATTGGGGTGGGAAACACCTGAATTCAAGACAAGAAAAACCTCATTCCAGAGAGCTCTCCTCCCTCCTGGCGCTTTCGCAATGGCCCTCAGGTGTTCAAAAACGCAGTTGCTGGCTCTTGGCGCTTCCCTCCGTAAGTCATTCTTGCAGTCGTTTCCTTGGGACCTTGACGTAACGCCCAGCCCTGGTTTAGTCGCCCGATGGACGAAATGGATCTTCAGTAGTTGAGATGCAAAAATAGCACTTTTCCCCAGCTGTCCCCTGAAGATTGGCCAAATTCCTGGTCTTTCCCAGACGACTCCAGTTGTTAGAGACTGAAATCCCAGCGTGTGTCCAGAGTCTCGCCTCACAGGATAGTTAAGCATGTGCCTGTTGTCATCCTCATGAATGATCTCGGTCGAGTCACATTCCTCCGTGCTGAAGTAACTCGGAGGATCTGGCTTTCGGCGGTAACTCCTCGCGTTTGCCTCTCATGTTATCCCTTTCCTTTGCTTTTACAGTTTGCGAGAGAAAAACGAAATAAAAACCACCGACGCGAAACAAACCTCCGCGAAAAGCGGAAGAAAAAACGATTTTGTATTCTGTAGAAGCGCCATCGGAAAACGAATGACTGTTTCTGAATCCTGTGGGCTCCCCAGAATTATATTTTGTTGTTAACATTTGAGAAGTGAGTGGAAGAAAAAAAAAAAACCAACCAATAAATATTTCAACAGCCTGTTTAATGTGGCGTTTTGCTCCGTTGTCAAGCTCTCAGTCCCCGCTTGCACAGATTATGCAGCCAGTCAGGAACTTGTCTAGCCCAGAAAAGGAAAAAAAGGTGACTACAGGGACGGCAGAAATCGCGGGTGGGTGGGTGGAGAGGGAATTCCTTTCGGCTTCGTCGACCGGACTTTTGCCTGACACATCTTTGTGCTCCTACTGCGGTTTCTTCTCCCTGTCCAGGGAGCTCCAGGCAGAGATAAATGGTATTTCGGTGCGGGATAGCGCAGCCCGTGGTGAAAGTAGCTGCAGAGTGGAGAAATACTCTCTTTGACTCGTAAAAAATGGGGCACAGCTAGAAAATCCCTCCCGAACTAGCAGCTTTTCGCTGCCTTGTTTTGCCACAGCCTGCAGCGCTGCTGTGTAAAAGCAGATAAAGCCGAGGAGGCCGGCCCGACGGATAGGATGCTGGCTTTACGCTGGTGCTTCTGATTATTTTAGAAATCTCTCTGGGTTTTGTTCCAGTTGTTGGACTGAGGACCGGTGGAAACTTTCACAGCAGAAAATCGCAAGGCTCGGCAGAAGATGCAGCTCGGGAGGCCGGATGGTTGCCGGCTTCGCTTCTCAGATACTTCAGGTCAGACCCAGGGTGGGTGTTGCCTGCTCTTGAATTACCTGGTCGCCTTCTGTGCAAGCGAGACACGTTCTGGAAAAAAAAAACAAAACCCAACAAAACCCAAGTGCTACACGGAGTGTCTTCTACGTGTAGCTCACGGTCAGGGAGCTCTCGGAGGGGCTGTAGGTCCCGTTGGTAGCACCAGTAGGCTGGGAAATACCATACTGGGGCGGTTCAGAGCGAGCCTCCCGACTCCTCGTGCAGCGAGACCATCCCAGGACTCCGAAAACTTTGATCGGCGTGGTGTTGCGTTCAGTGGGGTCTTCAGTGAAAGGGGGAGCCCCTGGCAGGGCTTGGAGCAGGAGAGAGCGAGCAGCTCTGTGCTGGTGTTCTCCACCTCCTCGATGTTTCTCTTCCTTCCCGCTGTTGCCTTTTCTCTTGGATGCAGCAGGGCAGGGGAGAGAAGAGGCGTTCGGAGGCGTCTGGCCACAGTCACGCGCTGGTTTGAACTGGCTGGGGAAAATCTAGGCCTTAGATCTTCAACTAAAGTCCAAAATCTAACTTTTATGGGTCGCAATTTCCAAGGAAAGCTCAGCACTGGTGCGTGATAACGCACCTGGCGCTGCATGACCCGAAACCACCAATTATCTTGCCTGAACCTGCCCCCGTCGTTCGCCCCAGTCCAGCCACACCCCCAGGAGCCAAAACCCACAGGACAGCACTTGTGTGTTAGCTCTGAGCTTTGCTCTTGGGTGTTTGGGAGGCTTAAACCGAGCTTTACAGATCCGACGGGGTCACCTCCTGCCACGCGCTGCTGTTTCCTAAAGGAAAATTGTGTGTCTGTGTGTACGAGTCCCTTCTCCAAAGACTGTGCTCTGTGCCCCGTGTCGCCTCATCTTGTTCGTGTCTTGTTCACGTGTGGTTTTCTCACCTCTAAATAAAAGCGATTTGTGAAAAGCCCGCTGTAGGAATTCCTCCTTTCCCTTGGAGCTCCTCCATGGAGGAAGAGAGTCGATCCAGGCTCCTTCCCACAGTATCTCCAGAGCCGAACCCAAACCTTGGGTTTTGTTGGTGACTCACAGAAACCTCTCGTCATCTGAAATACTCCCCCATCCCTGCTCCAGCCTAGGAGGAGGGGATGCTTTAGCCACAGCTTTAGCTTTTTTTCCTCTTCCTTTCCCCGACTGATCGCTCCCACATGTATAGAAACATCTGAAAGTAATAAACTGCAGCGCTCTGGCTGTTGAGTAACCTGTGCTGCGTCGAACCATCTTGGTTTATAAAACCTGGAGTTGCTGGGGTGGTTTTTCCCAGCTGAAGAGCAGGAATTTGGGGAAAATCTGCTCGGAAATTCTGTGGATGGAGCCTCAAAGGACTCCTGTAGCATCTCCGGCTCCTCTTCCCCTGCCCAAATCCTGCTCACAGCTCATCCCCTGCCCCTGTGCCTGCAGAAGGGTTAATCTAGGGCTGGATGAACACAGTCACGGAGTCATAAATGCACATTTTTGAACCCAAAGTGAGGAGAGCCCTGGAAGAGCTCTGCCTCACATTTCTACTCCTCCCCCCCATTTTTTACCCTTTTCTTTCCAGCCAGCAAAGAGGCTGAGGAGCAATGGGAAGGGGAGCCAGGTTTCCCCAGGCTGCAGAACCCTTTCCCTCTCCACCCTGGAGGATTTAATCTTGTCGAAAGGGCTGGATGCAGAGCCGGGGAGGGAATTTTCTGTGCAGAGACGCGCTGGTGGCCGCCCGCTCACCCCTCGCTTTGTCCAAGCGCTCCAGGGAGAGCGGAGCAGGCTCCTCGCCC